>NW_028240665.1:0-259691 GCF_964263255.1 Lissotriton vulgaris | reverse complement strand
CGACAAAAGAGATAACACCCCCCCATTACGTCATGCTTCAGAAATGTGGAAAATGGTCCGTTTTCAAATGTTTTATTTTTGAACGTCAGTTCACATTTGTAGGTGGATCATCAGTGTTAGAGCTAAAATTAGCATGTTTAAAGTGATTTTCATGCTTCCAGGGGCCCAAAACACAAGATTTATGGAATGGTTAAAAGTGCATGAAAATGGCCAATTTACTCACTCTGAGTTCTCAAAAAGGGTTTCTTCACCCCGGGAAGTTAATTAAATACCATTTGGAGGCATTTAATGTTCGAGCAAAAACGGCTGATTTTCGACAAAAGAGATAACACCCCCCCATTACGTCATGCTTCAGAAATGTGGAAAATGGTCCGTTTTCAAATGTTTTATTTTTGAACGTCAGTTCACATTTGTAGGTGGATCATCAGTGTTAGAGCTAAAATTAGCATGTTTAAAGTGATTTTCATGCTTCCAGGGGCCCAAAACACAAGATTTATGGAATGGTTAAAAGTGCATGAAAATGGCCAATTTACTCACTCTGAGTTCTCAAAAAGGGTTTCTTCACCCCGGGAAGTTAATTAAATACCATTTGGAGGCATTTAATGTTCGAGCAAAAACGGCTGATTTCGACAAAAGAGATAACACCCCCCCATTACGTCATGCTTCAGAAATGTGGAAAATGGTCCGTTTTCAAATGTTTTATTTTTGAACGTCAGTTCACATTTGTAGGTGGATCATCAGTGTTAGAGCTAAAATTAGCATGTTTAAAGTGATTTTCATGCTTCCAGGGGCTCGGGAAGTTAATTAAATACCATTTGGAGGCATTTAATGTTCGAGCAAAAACGGCTGATTTTCGACAAAAGAGATAACACCCCCCCATTACGTCATGCTTCAGAAATGTGGAAAATGGTCCGTTTTCAAATGTTTTATTTTTGAACGTCAGTTCACATTTGTAGGTGGATCATCAGTGTTAGAGCTAAAATTAGCATGTTTAAAGTGATTTTCATGCTTCCAGGGGCTCGGGAAGTTAATTAAATACCATTTGGAGGCATTTAATGTTAGAGCAAAAACGGCTGATTTTCGACAAAAGAGATAACACCCCCCCATTACGTCATGCTTCAGAAATGTGGAAAATGGTCCGTTTTCAAATGTTTTATTTTTGAACGTCAGTTCACATTTGTAGGTTGATCATCAGTGTTAGAGCAAAAATTAGCATGTTTAAAGTGATTTTCATGCTTCCAGGGGCCCAAAACACAAGATTTATGGAATGGTTAAAAGTGCATGAAAATGGCCAATTTACTCACTCTGAGTTCTCAAAAAGGGTTTCTTCACCCCGGGAAGTTAATTAAATACCATTTGGAGGCATTTAATGTTCGAGCAAAAACGGCTGATTTTCGACAAAAGAGATAACACCCCCCCATTACGTCATGCTTCAGAAATGTGGAAAATGGTCCGTTTTCAAATGTTTTATTTTTGAACGTCAGTTCACATTTGTAGGTGGATCATCAGTGTTAGAGCTAAAATTAGCATGTTTAAAGTGATTTTCATGCTTCCAGGGGCTCGGGAAGTTAATTAAATACCATTTGGAGGCATTTAATGTTCGAGCAAAAACGGCTGATTTTCGACAAAAGAGATAACACCCCCCCATTACGTCATGCTTCAGAAATGTGGAAAATGGTCCGTTTTCAAATGTTTTATTTTTGAACGTCAGTTCACATTTGTAGGTGGATCATCAGTGTTAGAGCTAAAATTAGCATGTTTAAAGTGATTTTCATGCTTCCAGGGGCTCTGGAAGTTAATTAAATACCATTTGGAGGCATTTAATGTTCGAGCAAAAACGGCTGATTTTCGACAAAAGAGATAACACCCCCCCATTACGTCATGCTTCAGAAATGTGGAAAATGGTCCGTTTTCAAATGTTTTATTTTTGAACGTCAGTTCACATTTGTAGGTGGATCATCAGTGTTAGAGCTAAAATTAGCATGTTTAAAGTGATTTTCATGCTTCCAGGGGCTCGGGAAGTTAATTAAATACCATTTGGAGGCATTTAATGTTAGAGCAAAAACGGCTGATTTTCGACAAAAGAGATAACACCCCCCCCATTACGTCATGCTTCAGAAATGTGGAAAATGGTCCGTTTTCAAATGTTTTATTTTTGAACGTTAGTTCACATTTGTAGGTGGATCATCAGTGTTAGAGCTAAAATTAGCATGTTTAAAGTGATTTTCATGCTTCCAGGGGCTCGGGAAGTTAATTAAATACCATTTGGAGGCATTTAATGTTCGAGCAAAAACGGCTGATTTTCGACAAAAGAGATAACACCCCCCCATTACGTCATGCTTCAGAAATGTGGAAAATGGTCTGTTTTCAAATGTTTTATTTTTGAACGTCAGTTCACATTTGTAGGTGGATCATCAGTGTTAGAGCTAAAATTAGCATGTTTAAAGTGATGTTCATGCTTCCAGGGGCTCGGGAAGTTAATTAAATACCATTTGGAGGCATTTAATGTTCGAGCAAAAACGGCTGATTTTCGACAAAAGAGATAACACCCCCCCATTACGTCATGCTTCAGAAATGTGGAAAATGGTCCGTTTTCAAATGTTTTATTTTTGAACGTCAGTTCACATTTGTAGGTGGATCATCAGTGTTAGAGCTAAAATTAGCATGTTTAAAGTGATTTTCATGCTTCCAGGGGCTCGGGAAGTTAATTAAATACCATTTGGTGGCATTTAATGTTAGAGCAAAAACGGCTGATTTTCGACAAAAGAGATAACACCCCCCCATTACGTCATGCTTCAGAAATGTGGAAAATGGTCCGTTTTCAAATGTTTTATTTTTGAACGTCAGTTCACATTTGTAGGTGGATCATCAGTGTTAGAGCTAAAATTAGCATGTTTAAAGTGATTTTCATGCTTCCAGGGGCTCGGGAAGTTAATTAAATACCATTTGGAGGCATTTAATGTTCGAGCAAAAACGGCTGATTTTCGACAAAAGAGATAACACCCCCCCATTACGTCATGCTTCAGAAATGTGGAAAATGGTCCGTTTTCAAATGTTTTATTTTTGAACGTCAGTTCACATTTGTAGGTGGATCATCAGTGTTAGAGCTAAAATTAGCATGTTTAAAGTGATTTTCATGCTTCCAGGGGCTCGGGAAGTTAATTAAATACCATTTGGAGGCATTTAATGTTCGAGCAAAAACGGCTGATTTTCGACAAAAGAGATAACACCCCCCCATTACGTCATGCTTCAGAAATGTGGAAAATGGTCCGTTTTCAAATGTTTTATTTTTGAACGTCAGTTCACATTTGTAGGTGGATCATCAGTGTTAGAGCTAAAATTAGCATGTTTAAAGTGATTTTCATGCTTCCAGGGGCCCAAAACACAAGATTTATGGAATGGTTAAAAGTGCATGAAAATGGCCAATTTACTCACTCTGAGTTCTCAAAAAGGGTTTCTTCACCCCGGGAAGTTAATTAAATACCATTTGGAGGCATTTAATGTTCGAGCAAAAACGGCTGATTTTCGACAAAAGAGATAACACCCCCCCATTACGTCATGCTTCAGAAATGTGGAAAATGGTCCGTTTTCAAATGTTTTATTTTTGAACGTCAGTTCACATTTGTAGGTGGATCATCAGTGTTAGAGCTAAAATTAGCATGTTTAAAGTGATTTTCATGCTTCCAGGGGCTCGGGAAGTTAATTAAATACCATTTGGAGGCATTTAATGTTCGAGCAAAAACGGCTGATTTTCGACAAAAGAGATAACACCCCCCCATTACGTCATGCTTCAGAAATGTGGAAAATGGTCCGTTTTCAAATGTTTTATTTTTGAACGTCAGTTCACATTTGTAGGTGGATCATCAGTGTTAGAGCTAAAATTAGCATGTTTAAAGTGATTTTCATGCTTCCAGGGGCTCGGGAAGTTAATTAAATACCATTTGGAGGCATTTAATGTTCGAGCAAAAACGGCTGATTTTTGACAAAAGAGATAACACCCCCCCCATTACGTCATGCTTCAGAAATGTGGAAAATGGTCCGTTTTCAAATGTTTTATTTTTGAACGTCAGTTCACATTTGTAGGTGGATCATCAGTGTTAGAGCTAAAATTAGCATGTTTAAAGTGATTTTCATGCTTCCAGGGGCTCGGGAAGTTAATTAAATACCATTTGGAGGCATTTAATGTTCGAGCAAAAACGGCTGATTTTCGACAAAAGAGATAACACCCCCCATTACGTCACGCTTCAGAAATGTGGAAAATGGTCCGTTTTCAAATGTTTTATTTTTGAACGTCAGTTCACATTTGTAGGTGGATCATCAGTGTTAGAGCTAAAATTAGCATGTTTAAAGTGATTTTCATGCTTCCAGGGGCCCAAAACACAAGATTTATGGAATGGTTAAAAGTGCATGAAAATGGCCAATTTACTCACTCTGAGTTCTCAAAAAGGGTTTCTTCACCCCGGGAAGTTAATTAAATACCATTTGGAGGCATTTAATGTTCGAGCAAAAACGGCTGATTTTCGACAAAAGAGATAACACCCCCCCATTACGTCATGCTTCAGAAATGTGGAAAATGGTCAGTTTTCAAATGTTTTATTTTTGAACGTCAGTTCACATTTGTAGGTGGATCATCAGTGTTAGAGCTAAAATTAGCATGTTTAAAGTGATTTTCATGCTTCCAGGGGCTCGGGAAGTTAATTAAATACCATTTGGAGGCATTTAATGTTCGAGCAAAAACGGCTGATTTTCGACAAAAGAGATAACACCCCCCCATTACGTCATGCTTCAGAAATGTGGAAAATGGTCCGTTTTCAAATGTTTTATTTTTGAACGTCAGTTCACATTTGTAGGTGGATCATCAGTGTTAGAGCTAAAATTAGCATGTTTAAAGTGATTTTCATGCTTCCAGGGGCTCGGGAAGTTAATTAAATACCATTTGGAGGCATTTAATGTTCGAGCAAAAACGGCTGATTTTCGACAAAAGAGATAACACCCCCCCATTACGTCATGCTTCAGAAATGTGGAAAATGGTCCGTTTTCAAATGTTTTATTTTTGAACGTCAGTTCACATTTGTAGGTGGATCATCAGTGTTAGAGCTAAAATTAGCATGTTTAAAGTGATTTTCATGCTTCCAGGGGCTCGGGAAGTTAATTAAATACCATTTGGAGGCATTTAATGTTCGAGCAAAAACGGCTGATTTTCGACAAAAGAGATAACACCCCCCCATTACGTCATGCTTCAGAAATGTGGAAAATGGTCCGTTTTCAAATGTTTTATTTTTGAACGTCAGTTCACATTTGTAGGTGGATCATCAGTGTTAGAGCTAAAATTAGCATGTTTAAAGTGATTTTCATGCTTCCAGGGGCTCGGGAAGTTAATTAAATACCATTTGGAGGCATTTAATGTTCGAGCAAAAACGGCTGATTTTCGACAAAAGAGATAACACCCCCCCATTACGTCATGCTTCAGAAATGTGGAAAATGGTCCGTTTTCAAATGTTTTATTTTTGAACGTCAGTTCACATTTGTAGGTGGATCATCAGTGTTAGAGCTAAAATTAGCATGTTTAAAGTGATTTTCATGCTTCCAGGGGCTCGGGAAGTTAATTAAATACCATTTGGAGGCATTTAATGTTAGAGCAAAAACGGCAGATTTTCGACAAAAGAGATAACACCCCCCCATTACGTCATGCTTCAGATATGTGGAAAATGGTCCGTTTTCAAATGTTTTATTTTTGAACGTCAGTTCACATTTGTAGGTGGATCATCAGTGTTAGAGCTAAAATTAGCATGTTTAAAGTGATTTTCATGCTTCCAGGGGCCCAAAACACAAGATTTATGGAATGGTTAAAAGTGCATGAAAATGGCCAATTTACTCACTCTGAGTTCTCAAAAAGGGTTTCTTCACCCCGGGAAGTTAATTAAATACCATTTGGAGGCATTTAATGTTCGAGCAAAAACGGCTGATTTTCGACAAAAGAGATAACACCCCCCCATTACGTCATGCTTCAGAAATGTGGAAAATGGTCCGTTTTCAAATGTTTTATTTTTGAACGTCAGTTCACATTTGTAGGTGGATCATCAGTGTTAGAGCTAAAATTAGCATGTTTAAAGTGATTTTCATGCTTCCAGGGGCTCGGGAAGTTAATTAAATACCATTTGGAGGCATTTAATGTTCGAGCAAAAACGGCTGATTTTCGACAAAAGAGATAACACCCCCCCATTACGTCATGCTTCAGAAATGTGGAAAATGGTCCGTTTTCAAATGTTTTATTTTTGAACGTCAGTTCACATTTGTAGGTGGATCATCAGTGTTAGAGCTAAAATTAGCATGTTTAAAGTGATTTTCATGCTTCCAGGGGCTCGGGAAGTTAATTAAATACCATTTGGAGGCATTTAATGTTCGAGCAAAAACGGCTGATTTTTGACAAAAGAGATAACACCCCCCCCATTACGTCATGCTTCAGAAATGTGGAAAATGGTCCGTTTTCAAATGTTTTATTTTTGAACGTCAGTTCACATTTGTAGGTGGATCATCAGTGTTAGAGCTAAAATTAGCATGTTTAAAGTGATTTTCATGCTTCCAGGGGCTCGGGAAGTTAATTAAATACCATTTGGAGGCATTTAATGTTCGAGCAAAAACGGCTGATTTTCGACAAAAGAGATAACACCCCCCCATTACGTCACGCTTCAGAAATGTGGAAAATGGTCCGTTTTCAAATGTTTTATTTTTGAACGTCAGTTCACATTTGTAGGTGGATCATCAGTGTTAGAGCTAAAATTAGCATGTTTAAAGTGATTTTCATGCTTCCAGGGGCCCAAAACACAAGATTTATGGAATGGTTAAAAGTGCATGAAAATGGCCAATTTACTCACTCTGAGTTCTCAAAAAGGGTTTCTTCACCCCGGGAAGTTAATTAAATACCATTTGGAGGCATTTAATGTTCGAGCAAAAACGGCTGATTTTCGACAAAAGAGATAACACCCCCCCATTACGTCATGCTTCAGAAATGTGGAAAATGGTCAGTTTTCAAATGTTTTATTTTTGAACGTCAGTTCACATTTGTAGGTGGATCATCAGTGTTAGAGCTAAAATTAGCATGTTTAAAGTGATTTTCATGCTTCCAGGGGCTCGGGAAGTTAATTAAATACCATTTGGAGGCATTTAATGTTCGAGCAAAAACGGCTGATTTTCGACAAAAGAGATAACACCCCCCCATTACGTCATGCTTCAGAAATGTGGAAAATGGTCCGTTTTCAAATGTTTTATTTTTGAACGTCAGTTCACATTTGTAGGTGGATCATCAGTGTTAGAGCTAAAATTAGCATGTTTAAAGTGATTTTCATGCTTCCAGGGGCTCGGGAAGTTAATTAAATACCATTTGGAGGCATTTAATGTTCGAGCAAAAACGGCTGATTTTCGACAAAAGAGATAACACCCCCCCATTACGTCATGCTTCAGAAATGTGGAAAATGGTCCGTTTTCAAATGTTTTATTTTTGAACGTCAGTTCACATTTGTAGGTGGATCATCAGTGTTAGAGCTAAAATTAGCATGTTTAAAGTGATTTTCATGCTTCCAGGGGCTCGGGAAGTTAATTAAATACCATTTGGAGGCATTTAATGTTCGAGCAAAAACGGCTGATTTTCGACAAAAGAGATAACACCCCCCCATTACGTCATGCTTCAGAAATGTGGAAAATGGTCCGTTTTCAAATGTTTTATTTTTGAACGTCAGTTCACATTTGTAGGTGGATCATCAGTGTTAGAGCTAAAATTAGCATGTTTAAAGTGATTTTCATGCTTCCAGGGGCTCGGGAAGTTAATTAAATACCATTTGGAGGCATTTAATGTTCGAGCAAAAACGGCTGATTTTCGACAAAAGAGATAACACCCCCCCATTACGTCATGCTTCAGAAATGTGGAAAATGGTCCGTTTTCAAATGTTTTATTTTTGAACGTCAGTTCACATTTGTAGGTGGATCATCAGTGTTAGAGCTAAAATTAGCATGTTTAAAGTGATTTTCATGCTTCCAGGGGCTCGGGAAGTTAATTAAATACCATTTGGAGGCATTTAATGTTAGAGCAAAAACGGCAGATTTTCGACAAAAGAGATAACACCCCCCCATTACGTCATGCTTCAGATATGTGGAAAATGGTCCGTTTTCAAATGTTTTATTTTTGAACGTCAGTTCACATTTGTAGGTGGATCATCAGTGTTAGAGCTAAAATTAGCATGTTTAAAGTGATTTTCATGCTTCCAGGGGCCCAAAACACAAGATTTATGGAATGGTTAAAAGTGCATGAAAATGGCCAATTTACTCACTCTGAGTTCTCAAAAAGGGTTTCTTCACCCCGGGAAGTTAATTAAATACCATTTGGAGGCATTTAATGTTCGAGCAAAAACGGCTGATTTTCGACAAAAGAGATAACACTCCCCCATTACGTCATGCTTCAGAAATGTGGAAAATGGTCCGTTTTCAAATGTTTTATTTTTGAACGTCAGTTCACATTTGTAGGTGGATCATCAGTGTTAGAGCTAAAATTAGCATGTTTAAAGTGATTTTCATGCTTCCAGGGGCCCAAAACACAAGATTTATGGAATGGTTAAAAGTGCATGAAAATGGCCAATTTACTCACTCTGAGTTCTCAAAAAGGGTTTCTTCACCCCGGGAAGTTAATTAAATACCATTTGGAGGCATTTAATGTTCGAGCAAAAACGGCTGATTTTCGACAAAAGAGATAACACCCCCCCATTACGTCATGCTTCAGAAATGTGGAAAATGGTCCGTTTTCAAATGTTTTATTTTTGAACGTCAGTTCACATTTGTAGGTGGATCATCAGTGTTAGAGCTAAAATTAGCATGTTTAAAGTGATTTTCATGCTTCCAGGGGCTCGGGAAGTTAATTAAATACCATTTGGAGGCATTTAATGTTCGAGCAAAAACGGCTGATTTTCGACAAAAGAGATAACACCCCCCCATTACGTCATGCTTCAGAAATGTGGAAAATGGTCCGTTTTCAAATGTTTTATTTTTGAACGTCAGTTCACATTTGTAGGTGGATCATCAGTGTTAGAGCTAAAATTAGCATGTTTAAAGTGATTTTCATGCTTCCAGGGGCTCGGGAAGTTAATTAAATACCATTTGGAGGCATTTAATGTTCGAGCAAAAACGGCTGATTTTCGACAAAAGAGATAACACCCCCCCATTACGTCATGCTTCAGAAATGTGGAAAATGGTCCGTTTTCAAATGTTTTATTTTTGAACGTCAGTTCACATTTGTAGGTGGATCATCAGTGTTAGAGGTAAAATTAGCATGTTTAAAGTGATTTTCATGCTTCCAGGGGCCCAAAACACAAGATTTATGGAATGGTTAAAAGTGCATGAAAATGGCCAATTTACTCACTCTGAGTTCTCAAAAAGGGTTTCTTCACCCCGGGAAGTTAATTAAATACCATTTGGAGGCATTTAATGTTCGAGCAAAAACGGCTGATTTTCGACAAAAGAGATAACACCCCCCCATTACGTCATGCTTCAGAAATGTGGAAAATGGTCCGTTTTCAAATGTTTTATTTTTGAACGTCAGTTCACATTTGTACGTGGATCATCAGTGTTAGAGCTAAAATTAGCATGTTTAAAGTGATTTTCATGCTTCCAGGGGCTCGGGAAGTTAATTAAATACCATTTGGAGGCATTTAATGTTCGAGCAAAAACGGCTGATTTTCGACAAAAGAGCTAACACCCCCCCATTACGTCATGCTTCAGAAATGTGGAAAATGGTCCGTTTTCAAACGTTTTATTTTTGAACGTCAGTTCACATTTGTAGGTGGATCATCAGTGTTAGAGCTAAAATTAGCATGTTTAAAGTGATTTTCATGCTTCCAGGGGCTCGGGAAGTTAATTAAATACCATTTGGAGGCATTTAATGTTCGAGCAAAAACGGCTGATTTTCGACAAAAGAGATAACACCCCCCCATTACGTCATGCTTCAGAAATGTGGAAAATGGTCCGTTTTCAAATGTTTTATTTTTGAACGTCAGTTCACATTTGTAGGTGGATCATCAGTGTTAGAGCTAAAATTAGCATGTTTAAAGTGATTTTCATGCTTCCAGGGGCTCGGGAAGTTAATTAAATACCATTTGGAGGCATTTAATGTTCGAGCAAAAACGGCTGATTTTCGACAAAAGAGATAACACCCCCCCATTACGTCATGCTTCAGAAATGTGGAAAATGGTCCGTTTTCAAATGTTTTATTTTTGAACGTCAGTTCACATTTGTAGGTGGATCATCAGTGTTAGAGCTAAAATTAGCATGTTTAAAGTGATTTTCATGCTTCCAGGGGCCCAAAACACAAGATTTATGGAATGGTTAAAAGTGCATGAAAATGGCCAATTTACTCACTCTGAGTTCTCAAAAAGGGTTTCTTCACCCCGGGAAGTTAATTAAATACCATTTGGAGGCATTTAATGTTCGAGCAAAAACGGCTGATTTTCGACAAAAGAGATAACACCCCCCATTACGTCATGCTTCAGAAATGTGGAAAATGGTCCGTTTTCAAATGTTTTATTTTTGAACGTCAGTTCACATTTGTAGGTGGATCATCAGTGTTAGAGCTAAAATTAGCATGTTTAAAGTGATTTTCATGCTTCCAGGGGCTCGGGAAGTTAATTAAATACCATTTGGAGGCATTTAATGTTCGAGCAAAAACGGCTGATTTTCGACAAAAGAGATAACACCCCCCCATTACGTCATGCTTCAGAAATGTGGAAAATGGTCCGTTTTCAAATGTTTTATTTTTGAACGTCAGTTCACATTTGTAGGTGGATCATCAGTGTTAGAGCTAAAATTAGCATGTTTAAAGTGATTTTCATGCTTCCAGGGGCCCAAAACACAAGATTTATGGAATGGTTAAAAGTGCATGAAAATGGCCATATTACTCACTCTGAGTTCTCAAAAAGGGTTTCTTCACCCCGGGAAGTTAATTAAATACCATTTGGAGGCATTTAATGTTCGAGCAAAAACGGCTGATTTTCGACAAAAGAGATAACACCCCCCCATTACGTCATGCTTCAGAAATGTGGAAAATGGTCCGTTTTCAAATGTTTTATTTTTGAACGTCAGTTCACATTTGTAGGTGGATCATCAGTGTTAGAGCTAAAATTAGCATGTTTAAAGTGATTTTCATGCTTCCAGGGGCTCGGGAAGTTAATTAAATACCATTTGGAGGCATTTAATGTTCGAGCAAAAACGGCTGATTTTCGACAAAAGAGATAACACCCCCCCATTACGTCATGCTTCAGAAATGTGGAAAATGGTCCGTTTTCAAATGTTTTATTTTTGAACGTCAGTTCACATTTGTAGGTGGATCATCAGTGTTAGAGCTAAAATTAGCATGTTTAAAGTGATTTTCATGCTTCCAGGGGCTCGGGAAGTTAATTAAATACCATTTGGAGGCATTTAATGTTCGAGCAAAAACGGCTGATTTTCGACAAAAGAGATAACACCCCCCCATTACGTCATGCTTCAGAAATGTGGAAAATGGTCCGTTTTCAAATGTTTTATTTTTGAACGTCAGTTCACATTTGTAGGTGGATCATCAGTGTTAGAGCTAAAATTAGCATGTTTAAAGTGATTTTCATGCTTCCAGGGGCCCAAAACACAAGATTTATGGAATGGTTAAAAGTGCATGAAAATGGCCAATTTACTCACTCTGAGTTCTCAAAAAGGGTTTCTTCACCCCGGGAAGTTAATTAAATACCATTTGGAGGCATTTAATGTTCGAGCAAAAACGGCTGATTTTCGACAAAAGAGATAACACCCCCCCATTACGTCATGCTTCAGAAATGTGGAAAATGGTCCGTTTTCAAATGTTTTATTTTTGAACGTCAGTTCACATTTGTAGGTGGATCATCAGTGTTAGAGCTAAAATTAGCATGTTTAAAGTGATTTTCATGCTTCCAGGGGCCCAAAACACAAGATTTATGGAATGGTTAAAAGTGCATGAAAATGGCCAATTTACTCACTCTGAGTTCTCAAAAAGGGTTTCTTCACCCCGGGAAGTTAATTAAATACCATTTGGAGGCATTTAATGTTCGAGCAAAAACGGCTGATTCTCGACAAAAGAGCTAACACCCCCCCATTACGTCATGCTTCAGAAATGTGGAAAATGGTCCGTTTTCAAATGTTTTATTTTTGAACGTCAGTTCACATTTGTAGGTGGATCATCAGTGTTAGAGCTAAAATTAGCATGTTTAAAGTGATTTTCATGCTTCCAGGGGCTCGGGAAGTTAATTAAATACCATTTGGAGGCATTTAATGTTCGAGCAAAAACGGCTGATTTTCGACAAAAGAGATAACACCCCCCCATTACGTCATGCTTCAGAAATGTGGAAAATGGTCCGTTTTCAAATGTTTTATTTTTGAACGTCAGTTCACATTTGTAGGTGGATCATCAGTGTTAGAGCTAAAATTAGCATGTTTAAAGTGATTTTCATGCTTCCAGGGGCCCAAAACACAAGATTTATGGAATGGTTAAAAGTGCATGAAAATGGCCAATTTACTCACTCTGAGTTCTCAAAAAGGGTTTCTTCACCCCGGGAAGTTAATTAAATACCATTTGGAGGCATTTAATGTTCGAGCAAAAATGGCTGATTTTCGACAAAAGAGATAACACCCCCCATTACGTCATGCTTCAGAAATGTGGAAAATGGTCCGTTTTCAAATGTTTTATTTTTGAACGTCAGTTCACATTTGTAGGTGGATCATCAGTGTTAGAGCTAAAATTAGCATGTTTAAAGTGATTTTCATGCTTCCAGGGGCCCAAAACACAAGATTTATGGAATGGTTAAAAGTGCATGAAAATGGCCAATTTACTCACTCTGAGTTCTCAAAAAGGGTTTCTTCACCCCGGGAAGTTAATTAAATACCAATTGGAGGCATTTAATGTTCGAGCAAAAACGGCTGATTTTCGACAAAAGAGTTAACACCCCCCCATTACGTCATGCTTCAGAAATGTGGAAAATGGTCCGTTTTCAAATGTTTTATTTTTGAACGTCAGTTCACATTTGTAGGTGGATCATCAGTGTTAGAGCTAAAATTAGCATGTTTAAAGTGATTTTCATGCTTCCAGGGGCCCAAAACACAAGATTTATGGAATGGTTAAAAGTGCATGAAAATGGCCAATTTACTCACTCTGAGTTCTCAAAAAGGGTTTCTTCACCCCGGGAAGTTAATTAAATACCATTTGGAGGCATTTAATGTTCGAGCAAAAATGGCTGATTTTCGACAAAAGAGATAACACCCCCCCATTACGTCATGCTTCAGAAATGTGGAAAATGGTCCGTTTTCAAATGTTTTATTTTTGAACGTCAGTTCACATTTGTAGGTGGATCATCAGTGTTAGAGCTAAAATTAGCATGTTTAAAGTGATTTTCATGCTTCCAGGGGCTCGGGAAGTTAATTAAATACCATTTGGAGGCATTTAATGTTCGAGCAAAAACGGCTGATTTTCGACAAAAGAGATAACACCCCCCCATTACGTCATGCTTCAGAAATGTGGAAAATGGTCCGTTTTCAAATGTTTTATTTTTGAACGTCAGTTCACATTTGTAGGTGGATCATCAGTGTTAGAGCTAAAATTAGCATGTTTAAAGTGATTTTCATGCTTCCAGGGGCCCAAAACACAAGATTTATGGAATGGTTAAAAGTGCATGAAAATGGCCAATTTACTCACTCTGAGTTCTCAAAAAGGGTTTCTTCACCCCGGGAAGTTAATTAAATACCATTTGGAGGCATTTAATGTTCGAGCAAAAACGGCTGATTTTCGACAAAAGAGATAACACCCCCCCATTACGTCATGCTTCAGAAATGTGGAAAATGGTCCGTTTTCAAATGTTTTATTTTTGAACGTCAGTTCACATTTGTAGGTGGATCATCAGTGTTAGAGCTAAAATTAGCATGTTTAAAGTGATTTTCATGCTTCCAGGGGCTCGGGAAGTTAATTAAATACCATTTGGAGGCATTTAATGTTCGAGCAAAAACGGCTGATTTTCGACAAAAGAGATAACACCCCCCCATTACGTCATGCTTCAGAAATGTGGAAAATGGTCCGTTTTCAAATGTTTTATTTTTGAACGTCAGTTCACATTTGTAGGTGGATCATCAGTGTTAGAGCTAAAATTAGCATGTTTAAAGTGATTTTCATGCTTCCAGGGGCTCGGGAAGTTAATTAAATACCATTTGGAGGCATTTAATGTTCGAGCAAAAACGGCTGATTTTCGACAAAAGAGATAACACCCCCCCATTACGTCATGCTTCAGAAATGTGGAAAATGGTCCGTTTTCAAATGTTTTATTTTTGAACGTCAGTTCACATTTGTAGGTGGATCATCAGTGTTAGAGCTAAAATTAGCATGTTTAAAGTGATTTTCATGCTTCCAGGGGCCCAAAACACAAGATTTATGGAATGGTTAAAAGTGCATGAAAATGGCCAATTTACTCACTCTGAGTTCTCAAAAAGGGTTTCTTCACCCCGGGAAGTTAATTAAATACCATTTGGAGGCATTTAATGTTCGAGCAAAAACGGCTGATTTTCGACAAAAGAGATAACACCCCCCATTACGTCATGCTTCAGAAATGTGGAAAATGGTCCGTTTTCAAATGTTTTATTTTTGAACGTCAGTTCACATTTGTAGGTGGATCATCAGTGTTAGAGCTAAAATTAGCATGTTTAAAGTGATTTTCATGCTTCCAGGGGCCCAAAACACAAGATTTATGGAATGGTTAAAAGTGCATGAAAATGGCCAATTTACTCACTCTGAGTTCTCAAAAAGGGTTTCTTCACCCCGGGAAGTTAATTAAATACCATTTGGAGGCATTTAATGTTCGAGCAAAAACGGCTGATTTTCGACAAAAGAGTTAACACCCCCCCATTACGTCATGCTTCAGAAATGTGGAAAATGGTCCGTTTTCAAATGTTTTATTTTTGAACGTCAGTTCACATTTGTAGGTGGATCATCAGTGTTAGAGCTAAAATTAGCATGTTTAAAGTGATTTTCATGCTTCCAGGGGCTCGGGAAGTTAATTAAATACCATTTGGAGGCATTTAATGTTCGAGCAAAAACGGCTGATTTTCGACAAAAGAGATAACACCCCCCCATTACGTCATGCTTCAGAAATGTGGAAAATGGTCCGTTTTCAAATGTTTTATTTTTGAACGTCAGTTCACATTTGTAGGTGGATCATCAGTGTTAGAGCTAAAATTAGCATGTTTAAAGTGATTTTCATGCTTCCAGGGGCCCAAAACACAAGATTTATGGAATGGTTAAAAGTGCATGAAAATGGCCAATTTACTCACTCTGAGTTCTCAAAAAGGGTTTCTTCACCCCGGGAAGTTAATTAAATACCATTTGGAGGCATTTAATGTTCGAGCAAAAACGGCTGATTTTCGACAAAAGAGATAACACCCCCCCATTACGTCATGCTTCAGAAATGTGGAAAATGGTCCGTTTTCAAATGTTTTATTTTTGAACGTCAGTTCACATTTGTAGGTGGATCATCAGTGTTAGAGCTAAAATTAGCATGTTTAAAGTGATTTTCATGCTTCCAGGGGCCCAAAACACAAGATTTATGGAATGGT
Source organism: Lissotriton vulgaris (assembly GCF_964263255.1). Taxonomy (NCBI): domain Eukaryota; kingdom Metazoa; phylum Chordata; class Amphibia; order Caudata; family Salamandridae; genus Lissotriton; species Lissotriton vulgaris. The sequence goes on along the minus strand of NW_028240665.1, from coordinate 244,055 downwards.
TAAAAGTGCATGAAAATGGCCAATTTACTCACTCTGAGTTCTCAAAAAGGGTTTCTTCACCCCGGGAAGTTAATTAAATACCAATTGGAGGCATTTAATGTTCGAGCAAAAACGGCTGATTTTCGACAAAAGAGTTAACACCCCCCCATTACGTCATGCTTCAGAAATGTGGAAAATGGTCCGTTTTCAAATGTTTTATTTTTGAACGTCAGTTCACATTTGTAGGTGGATCATCAGTGTTAGAGCTAAAATTAGCATGTTTAAAGTGATTTTCATGCTTCCAGGGGCTCGGGAAGTTAATTAAATACCATTTGGAGGCATTTAATGTTCGAGCAAAAACGGCTGATTTTCGACAAAAGAGATAACACCCCCCCATTACGTCATGCTTCAGAAATGTGGAAAATGGTCCGTTTTCAAATGTTTTATTTTTGAACGTCAGTTCACATTTGTAGGTGGATCATCAGTGTTAGAGCTAAAATTAGCATGTTTAAAGTGATTTTCATGCTTCCAGGGGCCCAAAACACAAGATTTATGGAATGGTTAAAAGTGCATGAAAATGGCCAATTTACTCACTCTGAGTTCTCAAAAAGGGTTTCTTCACCCCGGGAAGTTAATTAAATACCAATTGGAGGCATTTAATGTTCGAGCAAAAACGGCTGATTTTCGACAAAAGAGTTAACACCCCCCCATTACGTCATGCTTCAGAAATGTGGAAAATGGTCCGTTTTCAAATGTTTTATTTTTGAACGTCAGTTCACATTTGTAGGTGGATCATCAGTGTTAGAGCTAAAATTAGCATGTTTAAAGTGATTTTCATGCTTCCAGGGGCCCAAAACACAAGATTTATGGAATGGTTAAAAGTGCATGAAAATGGCCAATTTACTCACTCTGAGTTCTCAAAAAGGGTTTCTTCACCCCGGGAAGTTAATTAAATACCATTTGGAGGCATTTAATGTTCGAGCAAAAACGGCTGATTTTCAACAAAAGAGATAACACCCCCCCATTACGTCATGCTTCAGAAATGTGGAAAATGGTCCGTTTTCAAATGTTTTATTTTTGAACGTCAGTTCACATTTGTAGGTGGATCATCAGTGTTAGAGCTAAAATTAGCATGTTTAAAGTGATTTTCATGCTTCCAGGGGCTCGGGAAGTTAATTAAATACCATTTGGAGGCATTTAATGTTCGAGCAAAAATGGCTGATTTTCGACAAAAGAGATAACACCCCCCCATTACGTCATGCTTCAGAAATGTGGAAAATGGTCCGTTTTCAAATGTTTTATTTTTGAACGTCAGTTCACATTTGTAGGTGGATCATCAGTGTTAGAGCTAAAATTAGCATGTTTAAAGTTGATTTTCATGCTTCCAGGGGCTCGGGAAGTTAATTAAATACCATTTGGAGGCATTTAATGTTCGAGCAAAAACGGCTGATTTTCGACAAAAGAGATAACACCCCCCCATTACGTCATGCTTCAGAAATGTGGAAAATGGTCCGTTTTCAAATGTTTTATTTTTGAACGTCAGTTCACATTTGTAGGTGGATCATCAGTGTTAGAGCTAAAATTAGCATGTTTAAAGTGATTTTCATGCTTCCAGGGGCCCAAAACACAAGATTTATGGAATGGTTAAAAGTGCATGAAAATGGCCAATTTACTCACTCTGAGTTCTCAAAAAGGGTTTCTTCACCCCGGGAAGTTAATTAAATACCATTTGGAGGCATTTAATGTTCGAGCAAAAACGGCTGATTTTCGACAAAAGAGATAACACCCCCCCATTACGTCATGCTTCAGAAATGTGGAAAATGGTCCGTTTTCAAATGTTTTATTTTTGAACGTCAGTTCACATTTGTAGGTGGATCATCAGTGTTAGAGCTAAAATTAGCATGTTTAAAGTGATTTTCATGCTTCCAGGGGCCCAAAACACAAGATTTATGGAATGGTTAAAAGTGCATGAAAATGGCCAATTTACTCACTCTGAGTTCTCAAAAAGGGTTTCTTCACCCCGGGAAGTTAATTAAATACCATTTGGAGGCATTTAATGTTCGAGCAAAAACGGCTGATTTTCGACAAAAGAGATAACACCCCCCCATTACGTCATGCTTCAGAAATGTGGAAAATGGTCCGTTTTCAAATGTTTTATTTTTGAACGTCAGTTCACATTTGTAGGTGGATCATCAGTGTTAGAGCTAAAATTAGCATGTTTAAAGTGATTTTCATGCTTCCAGGGGCCCAAAACACAAGATTTATGGAATGGTTAAAAGTGCATGAAAATGGCCAATTTACTCACTCTGAGTTCTCAAAAAGGGTTTCTTCACCCCGGGAAGTTAATTAAATACCAATTGGAGGCATTTAATGTTCGAGCAAAAACGCCTGATTTTCGACAAAAGAGTTAACACCCCCCCATTACGTCATGCTTCAGAAATGTGGAAAATGGTCCGTTTTTAAATGTTTTATTTTTGAACGTCAGTTCACATTTGTAGGTGGATCATCAGTGTTAGAGCTAAAATTAGCATGTTTAAAGTGATTTTCATGCTTCCAGGGGCCCAAAACACAAGATTTATGGAATGGTTAAAAGTGCATGAAAATGGCCAATTTACTCACTCTGAGTTCTCAAAAAGGGTTTCTTCACCCCGGGAAGTTAATTAAATACCATTTGGAGGCATTTAATGTTCGAGCAAAAACGGCTGATTTTCGACAAAAGAGATAACACCCCCCCATTACGTCATGCTTCAGAAATGTGGAAAATGGTCCGTTTTCAAATGTTTTATTTTTGAACGTCAGTTCACATTTGTAGGTGGATCATCAGTGTTAGAGCTAAAATTAGCATGTTTAAAGTGATTTTCATGCTTCCAGGGGCTCGGGAAGTTAATTAAATACCATTTGGAGGCATTTAATGTTCGAGCAAAAACGGCTGATTTTCGACAAAAGAGATAACACCCCCCCATTACGTCATGCTTCAGAAATGTGGAAAATGGTCCGTTTTCAAATGTTTTATTTTTGAACGTCAGTTCACATTTGTAGGTGGATCATCAGTGTTAGAGCTAAAATTAGCATGTTTAAAGTGATTTTCATGCTTCCAGGGGCCCAAAACACAAGATTTATGGAATGGTTAAAAGTGCATGAAAATGGCCAATTTACTCACTCTGAGTTCTCAAAAAGGGTTTCTTCACCCCGGGAAGTTAATTAAATACCATTTGGAGGCATTTAATGTTCGAGCAAAAACGGCTGATTTTCGACAAAAGAGATAACACCCCCCCATTACGTCATGCTTCAGAAATGTGGAAAATGGTCCGTTTTCAAATGTTTTATTTTTGAACGTCAGTTCACATTTGTAGGTGGATCATCAGTGTTAGAGCTAAAATTAGCATGTTTAAAGTGATTTTCATGCTTCCAGGGGCTCGGGAAGTTAATTAAATACCATTTGGAGGCATTTAATGTTCGAGCAAAAACGGCTGATTTTCGACAAAAGAGATAACACCCCCCCATTACGTCATGCTTCAGAAATGTGGAAAATGGTCCGTTTTCAAATGTTTTATTTTTGAACGTCAGTTCACATTTGTAGGTGGATCATCAGTGTTAGAGCTAAAATTAGCATGTTTAAAGTGATTTTCATGCTTCCAGGGGCTCGGGAAGTTAATTAAATACCATTTGGAGGCATTTAATGTTCGAGCAAAAACGGCTGATTTTCGACAAAAGAGATAACACCCCCCCATTACGTCATGCTTCAGAAATGTGGAAAATGGTCCGTTTTCAAATGTTTTATTTTTGAACGTCAGTTCACATTTGTAGGTGGATCATCAGTGTTAGAGCTAAAATTAGCATGTTTAAAGTGATTTTCATGCTTCCAGGGGCCCAAAACACAAGATTTATGGAATGGTTAAAAGTGCATGAAAATGGCCAATTTACTCACTCTGAGTTCTCAAAAAGGGTTTCTTCACCCCGGGAAGTTAATTAAATACCATTTGGAGGCATTTAATGTTCGAGCAAAAACGGCTGATTTTCGACAAAAGAGATAACACCCCCCCATTACGTCATGCTTCAGAAATGTGGAAAATGGTCCGTTTTCAAATGTTTTATTTTTGAACGTCAGTTCACATTTGTAGGTGGATCATCAGTGTTAGAGCTAAAATTAGCATGTTTAAAGTGATTTTCATGCTTCCAGGGGCCCAAAACACAAGATTTATGGAATGGTTAAAAGTGCATGAAAATGGCCAATTTACTCACTCTGAGTTCTCAAAAAGGGTTTCTTCACCCCGGGAAGTTAATTAAATACCATTTGGAGGCATTTAATGTTCGAGCAAAAACGGCTGATTTTCGACAAAAGAGTTAACACCCCCCCATTACGTCATGCTTCAGAAATGTGGAAAATGGTCCGTTTTCAAATGTTTTATTTTTGAACGTCAGTTCACATTTGTAGGTGGATCATCAGTGTTAGAGCTAAAATTAGCATGTTTAAAGTGATTTTCATGCTTCCAGGGGCCCAAAACACAAGATTTATGGAATGGTTAAAAGTGCATGAAAATGGCCAATTTACTCACTCTGAGTTCTCAAAAAGGGTTTCTTCACCCCGGGAAGTTAATTAAATACCATTTGGAGGCATTTAATGTTCGAGCAAAAACGGCTGATTTTCGACAAAAGAGATAACACCCCCCCATTACGTCATGCTTCAGAAATGTGGAAAATGGTCCGTTTTCAAATGTTTTATTTTTGAACGTCAGTTCACATTTGTAGGTGGATCATCAGTGTTAGAGCTAAAATTAGCATGTTTAAAGTGATTTTCATGCTTCTTGGGGCCCAAAACACAAGATTTATGGAATGGTTAAAAGTGCATGAAAATGGCCAATTTACTCACTCTGAGTTCTCAAAAAGGGTTTCTTCACCCCGGGAAGTTAATTAAATACCATTTGGAGGCATTTAATGTTCGAGCAAAAACGGCTGATTTTCGACAAAAGAGATAACACCCCCCCATTACGTCATGCTTCAGAAATGTGGAAAATGGTCCGTTTTCAAATGTTTTATTTTTGAACGTCAGTTCACATTTGTAGGTGGATCATCAGTGTTAAAGCTAAAATTAGCATGTTTAAAGTGATTTTCATGCTTCCAGGGGCCCAAAACACAAGATTTATGGAATGGTTAAAAGTGCATGAAAATGGCCAATTTACTCACTCTGAGTTCTCAAAAAGGGTTTCTTCACCCCGGGAAGTTAATTAAATACCATTTGGAGGCATTTAATGTTCGAGCAAAAACGGCTGATTTTCGACAAAAGAGATAACACCCCCCCATTACGTCATGCTTCAGAAATGTGGAAAATGGTCCGTTTTCAAATGTTTTATTTTTGAACGTCAGTTCACATTTGTAGGTGGATCATCAGTGTTAGAGCTAAAATTAGCATGTTTAAAGTGATTTTCATGCTTCCAGGGGCTCGGGAAGTTAATTAAATACCATTTGGAGGCATTTAATGTTCGAGCAAAAACGGCTGATTTTTGACAAAAGAGATAACACCCCCCCATTACGTCATGCTTCAGAAATGTGGAAAATGGTCCGTTTTCAAATGTTTTATTTTTGAACGTCAGTTCACATTTGTAGGTGGATCATCATTGTTAGAGCTAAAATTAGAATGTTTAAAGTGATTTTCATGCTTCCAGGGGCCCAAAACACAAGATTTATGGAATGGTTAAAAGTGCATGAAAATGGCCAATTTACTCACTCTGAGTTCTCAAAAAGGGTTTCTTCACCCCGGGAAGTTAATTAAATACCATTTGGAGGCATTTAATGTTCGAGCAAAAACGGCTGATTTTCGACAAAAGAGATAACACCCCCCCATTACGTCATGCTTCAGAAATGTGGAAAATGGTCCGTTTTCAAATGTTTTATTTTTGAACGTCAGTTCACATTTGTAGGTGGATCATCAGTGTTAGAGCTAAAATTAGCATGTTTAAAGTGATTTTCATGCTTCCAGGGGCCCAAAACACAAGATTTATGGAATGGTTAAAAGTGCATGAAAATGGCCAATTTACTCACTCTGAGTTCTCAAAAAGGGTTTCTTCACCCCGGGAAGTTAATTAAATACCATTTGGAGGCATTTAATGTTCGAGCAAAAACGGCTGATTTTCGACAAAAGAGATAACACCCCCCCATTACGTCATGCTTCAGAAATGTGGAAAATGGTCCGTTTTCAAATGTTTTATTTTTGAACGTCAGTTCACATTTGTAGGTGGATCATCAGTGTTAGAGCTAAAATTAGCATGTTTAAAGTGATTTTCATGCTTCCAGGGGCTCGGGAAGTTAATTAAATACCATTTGGAGGCATTTAATGTTCGAGCAAAAACGGCTGATTTTCGACAAGAGATAACACCCCCCCATTACGTCATGCTTCAGAAATGTGGAAAATGGTCCGTTTTCAAATGTTTTATTTTTGAACGTCAGTTCACATTTGTAGGTGGATCATCAGTGTTAGAGCTAAAATTAGCATGTTTAAAGTGATTTTCATGCTTCCAGGGGCCCAAAACACAAGATTTATGGAATGGTTAAAAGTGCATGAAAATGGCCAATTTACTCACTCTGAGTTCTCAAAAAGGGTTTCTTCACCCCGGGAAGTTAATTAAATACCATTTGGAGGCATTTAATGTTCGAGCAAAAACGGCTGATTTTCGACAAAAGAGATAACACCCCCCATTACGTCATGCTTCAGAAATGTGGAAAATGGTCCGTTTTCAAATGTTTTATTTTTGAACGTCAGTTCACATTTGTAGGTGGATCATCAGTGTTAGAGCTAAAATTAGCATGTTTAAAGTGATTTTCATGCTTCCAGGGGCCCAAAACACAAGATTTATGGAATGGTTAAAAGTGCATGAAAATGGCCAATTTACTCACTCTGAGTTCTCAAAAGGGGTTTCTTCACCCCGGGAAGTTAATTAAATACCATTTGGAGGCATTTAATGTTCGAGCAAAAACGGCTGATTTTCGACAAAAGAGATAACACCCCCCAATTACGTCATGCTTCAGAAATGTGGAAAATGGTCCGTTTTCAAATGTTTTATTTTTGAACGTCAGTTCACATTTGTAGGTGGATCATCAGTGTTAGAGCTAAAATTAGCATGTTTAAAGTGATTTTCATGCTTCCAGGGGCTCGGGAAGTTAATTAAATACCATTTGGAGGCATTTAATGTTCGAGCAAAAACGGCTGATTTTCGACAAAAGAGATAACACCCCCCCATTACGTCATGCTTCAGAAATGTGGAAAATGGTCCGTTTTCAAATGTTTTATTTTTGAACGTCAGTTCACATTTGTAGGTGGATCATCAGTGTTAGAGCTAAAATTAGCATGTTTAAAGTGATTTTCATGCTTCTTGGGGCCCAAAACACAAGATTTATGGAATGGTTAAAAGTGCATGAAAATGGCCAATTTACTCACTCTGAGTTCTCAAAAAGGGTTTCTTCACCCCGGGAAGTTAATTAAATACCATTTGGAGGCATTTAATGTTAGAGCAAAAACGGCTGATTTTCGACAAAAGAGATAACACCCCCCCATTACGTCATGCTTCAGAAATGTGGAAAATGGTCCGTTTTCAAATGTTTTATTTTTGAACGTCAGTTCACATTTGTAGGTGGATCATCAGTGTTAGAGCTAAAATTAGCATGTTTAAAGTGATTTTCATGCTTCCAGGGGCTCGGGAAGTTAATTAAATACCATTTGGAGGCATTTAATGTTCGAGCAAAAACGGCTGATTTTCAACAAAAGAGATAACACCCCCCCATTACGTCATGCTTCAGAAATGTGGAAAATGGTCCGTTTTCAAATGTTTTATTTTTGAACGTCAGTTCACATTTGTAGGTGGATCATCAGTGTTAGAGCTAAAATTAGCATGTTTAAAGTGATTTTCATGCTTCCAGGGGCCCAAAACACAAGATTTATGGAATGGTTAAAAGTGCATGAAAATGGCCAATTTACTCACTCTGAGTTCTCAAAAAAGGGTTTCTTCACCCCGGGAAGTTAATTAAATACCATTTGGAGGCATTTAATGTTCGAGCAAAAACGGCTGATTTCGACAAAAGAGATAACACCCCCCCATACGTCATGCTTCAGAAATGTGGAAAATGGTCCGTTTTCAAATGTTTTATTTTTGAACGTCAGTTCACATTTGTAGGTGGATCATCAGTGTTAGAGCTAAAATTAGCATGTTTAAAGTGATTTTCATGCTTCCAGGGGCCCAAAACACAAGATTTATGGAATGGTTAAAAGTGCATGAAAATGGCCAATTTACTCACTCTGAGTTCTCAAAAAGGGTTTCTTCACCCCGGGAAGTTAATTAAATACCATTTGGAGGCATTTAATGTTCAAGCAAAAACGGCTGATTTTCGACAAAAGAGATAACACCCCCCCATTACGTCATGCTTCAGAAATGTGGAAAATGGTCCGTTTTCAAATGTTTTATTTTTTGAACGTCAGTTCACATTTGTAGGTGGATCATCAGTGTTAGAGCTAAAATTAGCATGTTTAAAGTGATTTTCATGCTTCCAGGGGCCCAAAACACAAGATTTATGGAATGGTTAAAAGTGCATGAAAATGGCCAATTTACTCACTCTGAGTTCTCAAAAAGGGTTTCTTCACCCCGGGAAGTTAATTAAATACCATTTGGAGGCATTTAATGTTCGAGCAAAAACGGCTGATTTTCGACAAAAGAGATAACACCCCCCCATTACGTCATGCTTCAGAAATGTGGAAAATGGTCCGTTTTCAAATGTTTTATTTTTGAACGTCAGTTCACATTTGTAGGTGGATCATCAGTGTTAGAGCTAAAATTAGCATGTTTAAAGTGATTTTCATGCTTCCAGGGGCTCGGGAAGTTAATTAAATACCATTTGGAGGCATTTAATGTTCGAGCAAAAACGGCTGATTTTCGACAAAAGAGATAACACCCCCCCATTACGTCATGCTTCAGAAATGTGGAAAATGGTCCGTTTTCAAATGTTTTATTTTTGAACGTCAGTTCACATTTGTAGGTGGATCATCAGTGTTAGAGCTAAAATTAGCATGTTTAAAGTGATTTTCATGCTTCCAGGGGCTCGGGAAGTTAATTAAATACCATTTGGAGGCATTTAATGTTCGAGCAAAAACGGATGATTTTCGACAAAAGAGATAACACCCCCCCATTACGTCATGCTTCAGAAATGTGGAAAATGGTCCGTTTTCAAATGTTTTATTTTTGAACGTCAGTTCACATTTGTAGGTGGATCATCAGTGTTAGAGCTAAAATTAGCATGTTTAAAGTGATTTTCATGCTTCCAGGGGCCCAAAACACAAGATTTATGGAATGGTTAAAAGTGCATGAAAATGGCCAATTTACTCACTCTGAGTTCTCAAAAAGGGTTTCTTCACCCCGGGAAGTTAATTAAATACCATTTGGAGGCATTTAATGTTCGAGCAAAAACGGCTGATTTTCGACAAAAGAGATAACACCCCCCCATTACGTCATGCTTCAGAAATGTGGAAAATGGTCCGTTTTCAAATGTTTTATTTTTGAACGTCAGTTCACATTTGTAGGTGGATCATCAGTGTTAGAGCTAAAATTAGCATGTTTAAAGTGATTTTCATGCTTCCAGGGGCCCAAAACACAAGATTTATGGAATGGTTAAAAGTGCATGAAAATGGCCAATTTACTCACTCTGAGTTCTCAAAAAGGGTTTCTTCACCCCGGGAAGTTAATTAAATACCATTTGGAGGCATTTAATGTTCGAGCAAAAACGGCTGATTTTCGACAAAAGAGATAACACCCCCCCATTACGTCATGCTTCAGAAATGTGAAAAATGGTCCGTTTTCAAATGTTTTATTTTTGAACGTCAGTTCACATTTGTAGGTGGATCATCAGTGTTAGAGCTAAAATTAGCATGTTTAAAGTGATTTTCATGCTTCCAGGGGCTCGGGAAGTTAATTAAATACCATTTGGAGGCATTTAATGTTCGAGCAAAAACGGCTGATTTTCGACAAAAGAGATAACACCCCCCCATTACGTCATGCTTCAGAAATGTGGAAAATGGTCCGTTTTCAAATGTTTTATTTTTGAACGTCAGTTCACATTTGTAGGTGGATCATCAGTGTTAGAGCTAAAATTAGCATGTTTAAAGTGATTTTCATGCTTCCAGGGGCCCAAAACACAAGATTTATGGAATGGTTAAAAGTGCATGAAAATGGCCAATTTACTCACTCTGAGTTCTCAAAAAGGGTTTCTTCACCCCGGGAAGTTAATTAAATACCATTTGGAGGCATTTAATGTTCGAGCAAAAACGGCTGATTTTCGACAAAAGAGATAACACCCCCCCATTACGTCATGCTTCAGAAATGTGGAAAATGGTACGTTTTCAAATGTTTTATTTTTGAACGTCAGTTCACATTTGTAGGTGGATCATCAGTGTTAGAGCTAAAATTAGCATGTTTAAAGTGATTTTCATGCTTCCAGGGGCTCGGGAAGTTAATTAAATACCATTTGGAGGCATTTAATGTTCGAGCAAAAACGGCTGATTTTCGACAAAAGAGATAACACCCCCCCATTACGTCATGCTTCAGAAATGTGGAAAATGGTCCGTTTTCAAATGTTTTATTTTTGAACGTCAGTTCACATTTGTAGGTGGATCATCAGTGTTAGAGCTAAAATTAGCATGTTTAAAGTGATTTTCATGCTTCCAGGGGCCCAAAACACAAGATTTATGGAATGGTTAAAAGTGCATGAAAATGGCCAATTTACTCACTCTGAGTTCTCAAAAAAGGTTTCTTCACCCCGGGAAGTTAATTAAATACCATTTGGAGGCATTTAATGTTCGAGCAAAAATGGCTGATTTTCGACAAAAGAGATAACACCCCCCCATTACGTCATGCTTCAGAAATGTGGAAAATGGTCCGTTTTCAAATGTTTTATTTTTGAACGTCAGTTCACATTTGTAGGTGGATCATCAGTGTTAGAGCTAAAATTAGCATGTTTAAAGTGATTTTCATGCTTCCAGGGGCCCAAAACACAAGATTTATGGAATGGTTAAAAGTGCATGAAAATGGCCAATTTACTCACTCTGAGTTCTCAAAAAGGGTTTCTTCACCCCGGGAAGTTAATTAAATACCATTTGGAGGCATTTAATGTTCGAGCAAAAACGGCTGATTTTCGACAAAAGAGATAACACCCCCCCATTACGTCATGCTTCAGAAATGTGGAAAATGGTCCGTTTTCAAATGTTTTATTTTTGAACGTCAGTTCACATTTGTAGGTGGATCATCAGTGTTAGAGCTAAAATTAGCATGTTTAAAGTGATTTTCATGCTTCCAGGGGCCCAAAACACAAGATTTATGGAATGGTTAAAAGTGCATGAAAATGGCCAATTTACTCACTCTGAGTTCTCAAAAAGGGTTTCTTCACCCCGGGAAGTTAATTAAATACCATTTGGAGGCATTTAATGTTCGAGCAAAAACGGCTGATTTTCGACAAAAGAGATAACACCCCCCCATTACGTCATGCTTCAGAAATGTGGAAAATGGTCCGTTTTCAAATGTTTTATTTTTGAACGTCAGTTCACATTTGTAGGTGGATCATCAGTGTTAGAGCTAAAATTAGCATGTTTAAAGTGATTTTCATGCTTCCAGGGGCTCGGGAAGTTAATTAAATACCATTTGGAGGCATTTAATGTTCGAGCAAAAACGGCTGATTTTCGACAAAAGAGATAACACCCCCCCATTACGTCATGCTTCAGAAATGTGGGAAATGGTCCGTTTTCAAATGTTTTATTTTTGAACGTCAGTTCACATTTGTAGGTGGATCATCAGTGTTAGAGCTAAAATTAGCATGTTTAAAGTGATTTTCATGCTTCCAGGGGCCCAAAACACAAGATTTATGGAATGGTTAAAAGTGCATGAAAATGGCCAATTTACTCACTCTGAGTTCTCAAAAAGGGTTTCTTCACCCCGGGAAGTTAATTAAATACCATTTGGATGCATTTAATGTTCGAGCAAAAACGGCTGATTTTTGACAAAAGAGATAACACCCCCCCATTACGTCATGCTTCAGAAATGTGGAAAATGGTCCGTTTTCAAATGTTTTATTTTTGAACGTCAGTTCACATTTGTAGGTGGATCATCAGTGTTAGAGCTAAAATTAGCATGTTTAAAGTGATTTTCATGCTTCCAGGGGCTCGGGAAGTTAATTAAATACCATTTGGAGGCATTTAATGTTCGAGCAAAAACGGCTGATTTTCGACAAAAGAGATAACACCCCCCCATTACGTCATGCTTCAGAAATGTGGAAAATGGTCCGTTTTCAAATGTTTTATTTTTGAACGTCAGTTCACATTTGTAGGTGGATCATCAGTGTTAGAGCTAAAATTAGCATGTTTAAAGTGATTTTCATGCTTCCAGGGGCCCAAAACACAAGATTTATGGAATGGTTAAAAGTGCATGAAAATGGCCAATTTACTCACTCTGAGTTCTCAAAAAGGGTTTCTTCACCCCGGGAAGTTAATTAAATACCATTTGGAGGCATTTAATTATCGAGCAAAAACGGCTGATTTTCGACAAAAGAGATAACACCCCCCCATTACGTCATGCTTCAGAAATGTGGAAAATGGTCCGTTTTCAAATGTTTTATTTTTGAACGGCAGTTCACATTTGTAGGTGGATCATCAGTGTTAGAGCTAAAATTAGCATGTTTAAAGTGATTTTCATGCTTCCAGGGGCTCGGGAAGTTAATTAAATACCATTTGGAGGCATTTAATGTTCGAGCAAAAACGGCTGATTTTCGACAAAAGAGATAACACCCCCCCATTACGTCATGCTTCAGAAATGTGGAAAATGGTCCGTTTTCAAATGTTTTATTTTTGAACGTCAGTTCACATTTGTAGGTGGATCATCAGTGTTAGAGCTAAAATTAGCATGTTTAAAGTGATTTTCATGCTTCCAGGGGCCCAAAACACAAGATTTATGGAATGGTTAAAAGTGCATGAAAATGGCCAATTTACTCACTCTGAGTTCTCAAAAAGGGTTTCTTCACCCCGGGAAGTTAATTAAACACCATTTGGAGGCATTTAATGTTCGTGCAAAAACGGCTGATTTTCGACAAAAGAGATAACACCCCCCCATTACGTCATGCTTCAGAAATGTGGAAAATGGTCCGTTTTCAAATGTTTTATTTTTTAACGTCAGTTCACATTTGTAGGTGGATCATCAGTGTTAGAGCTAAAATTAGCATGTTTAAAGTGATTTTCATGCTTCCAGGGGCCCAAAACACAAGATTTATGGAATGGTTAAAAGTGCATGAAAATGGCCAATTTACTCACTCTGAGTTCTCAAAAAGGGTTTCTTCACCCCGGGAAGTTAATTAAATACCATTTGGAGGCATTTAATGTTCGAGCAAAAACGGCTGATTTTCGACAAAAGAGATAACACCCCCCCATTACGTCATGCTTCAGAAATGTGGAAAATGGTCCGTTTTCAAATGTTTTATTTCTGAACGTCAGTTCACATTTGTAGGTGGATCATCAGTGTTAGAGCTAAAATTAGCATGTTTAAAGTGATTTTCATGCTTCCAGGGGCCCAAAACACAAGATTTATGGAATGGTTAAAAGTGCATGAAAATGGCCAATTTACTCACTCTGAGTTCTCAAAAAGGGTTTCTTCACCCCGGGAAGTTAATTAAATACCATTTGGAGGCATTTAATGTTCGAGCAAAAACGGCTGATTTTCGACAAAAGAGATAACACCCCCCCATTACGTCATGCTTCAGAAATGTGGAAAATGGTCCGTTTTCAAATGTTTTATTTTTGAACCTCAGTTCACATTTGTAGGTGGATCATCAGTGTTAGAGCTAAAATTAGCATGTTTAAAGTGATTTTCATGCTTCCAGGGGCTCGGGAAGTTAATTAAATACCATTTGGAGGCATTTAATGTTCGAGCAAAAACGGCTGATTTTCGATAAAAGAGATAACACCCCCCCATTACGTCATGCTTCAGAAATGTGGAAAATGGTCCGTTTTCAAATGTTTTATTTTTGAACGTCAGTTCACATTTGTAGGTGGATCATCAGTGTTAGAGCTAAAATTAGCATGTTTAAAGTGATTTTCATGCTTCCAGGGGCCCAAAACACAAGATTTATGGAATGGTTAAAAGTGCATGAAAATGGCCAATTTACTCACTCTGAGTTCTCAAAAAGGGTTTCTTCACCCCGGGAAGTTAATTAAATACCATTTGGAGGCATTTAATGTTCGAGCAAAAACGGCTGATTTTCGACAAAAGAGATAACACCCCCCCATTACGTCATGCTTCAGAAATGTGGAAAATGGTCCGTTTTCAAATGTTTTATTTTTGAACGTCAGTTCACATTTGTAGGTGGATCATCAGTGTTAGAGCTAAAATTAGCATGTTTAAAGTGATTTTCATGCTTCCAGGGGCTCGGGAAGTTAATTAAATACCATTTGGAGGCATTTAATGTTCGAGCAAAAACGGCTGATTTTCGACAAAAGAGATAACACCCCCCCATTACGTCATGCTTCAGAAATGTGGAAAATGGTCCGTTTTCAAATGTTTTATTTTTGAACGTCAGTTCACATTTGTAGGTGGATCATCAGTGTTAGAGCTAAAATTAGCATGTTTAAAGTGATTTTCATGCTTCCAGGGGCCCAAAACACAAGATTTATGGAATGGTTAAAAGTGCATGAAAATGGCCAATTTACTCACTCTGAGTTCTCAAAAAGGGTTTCTTCACCCCGGGAAGTTAATTAAATACCATTTGGAGGCATTTAATGTTCGAGCAAAAACGGCTGATTTTCGACAAAAGAGATAACACCCCCCATTACGTCATGCTTCAGAAATGTGGAAAATGGTCCGTTTTCAAATGTTTTATTTTTGAACGTCAGTTCACATTTGTAGGTGGATCATCAGTGTTAGAGCTAAAATTAGCATGTTTAAAGTGATTTTCATGCTTCCAGGGGCTCGGGAAGTTAATTAAATACCATTTGGAGGCATTTAATGTTCGAGCAAAAACGGCTGATTTTCGACAAAAGAGATAACACCCCCCCATTACGTCATGCTTCAGAAATGTGGAAAATGGTCCGTTTTCAAATGTTTTATTTTTGAACGTCAGTTCACATTTGTAGGTGGATCATCAGTGTTAGAGCTAAAATTAGCATGTTTAAAGTGATTTTCATGCTTCCAGGGGCCCAAAACACAAGATTTATGGAATGGTTAAAAGTGCATGAAAATGGCCAATTTACTCACTCTGAGTTCTCAAAAAGGGTTTCTTCACCCCGGGAAGTTAATTAAATACCATTTGGAGGCATTTAATGTTCGAGCAAAAACGGCTGATTTTCGACAAAAGAGATAACACCCCCCCATTACGTCATGCTTCAGAAATGTGGAAAATGGTCCGTTTTCAAATGTTTTATTTTTGAACGTCAGTTCACATTTGTAGGTGGATCATCAGTGTTAGAGCTAAAATTAGCATGTTTAAAGTGATTTTCATGCTTCCAGGGCTCGGGAAGTTCATTAAATACCATTTGGAGGCATTTAATGTTCGAGCAAAAACGGCTGATTTTCGACAAAGAGATAACACCCCCCCATTACGTCATGCTTCAGAAATGTGGAAAATGGTCCGTTTTCAAATGTTTTATTTTTGAACGTCAGTTCACATTTGTAGGTGGATCATCAGTGTTAGAGCTAAAATTAGCATGTTTAAAGTGATTTTCATGCTTCCCAGGGCCCAAAACACAAGATTTATGGAATGGTTAAAAGTGCATGAAAATGGCCAATTTACTCACTCTGAGTTCTCAAAAAGGATTTCTTCACCCCGGGAAGTTAATTAAATACCATTTGGAGGCATTTAATGTTCGAGCAAAAAACGGCTGATTTTCGACAAAAGAGATAACACCCCCCCATTACGTCATGCTTCAGAAATGTGGAAAATGGTCCGTTTTCAAATGTTTTATTTTTGAACGGCAGTTCACATTTGTAGGTGGATCATCAGTGTTAGAGCTAAAATTAGCATGTTTAAAGTGATTTTCATGCTTCCAGGGCTCGGGAAGTTAATTAAATACCATTTGGAGGCATTTAATGTTCGAGCAAAAACGGCTGATTTTCGACAAAAGAGATAACACCCCCCCATTACGTCATGCTTCAGAAATGTGGAAAATGGTCCGTTTTCAAATGTTTTATTTTTGAACGTCAGTTCACATTTGTAGGTGGATCATCAGTGTTAGAGCTAAAATTAGCATGTTTAAAGTGATTTTCATGCTTCCAGGGGCCCAAAACACAAGATTTATGGAATGGTTAAAAGTGCATGAAAATGGCCAATTTACTCACTCTGAGTTCTCAAAAAGGGTTTCTTCACCCCGGGAAGTTAATTAAATACCATTTGGAGGCATTTAATGTTCGAGCAAAAACGGCTGATTTTCGACAAAAGAGATAACACCCCCCCATTACGTCATGCTTCAGAAATGTGGAAAATGGTCCGTTTTCAAATGTTTTATTTTTGAACGTCAGTTCACATTTGTAGGTGGATCATCAGTGTTAGAGCTAAAATTAGCATGTTTAAAGTGATTTTCATGCTTCCAGGGGCCCAAAACACAAGATTTATGGAATGGTTAAAAGTGCATGAAAATGGCCAATTTACTCACTCTGAGTTCTCAAAAAGGGTTTCTTCACCCCGGGAAGTTAATTAAATACCATTTGGAGGCATTTAATGTTCGAGCAAAAACGGCTGATTTTCGACAAAAGAGATAACACCCCCCATTACGTCATGCTTCAGAAATGTGGAAAATGGTCCGTTTTCAAATGTTTTATTTTTGAACGTCAGTTCACATTTGTAGGTGGATCATCAGTGTTAGAGCTAAAATTAGCATGTTTAAAGTGATTTTCATGCTTCCAGGGGCCCAAAACACAAGATTTATGGAATGGTTAAAAGTGCATGAAAATGGCCAATTTACTCACTCTGAGTTCTCAAAAAGGGTTTCTTCACCCCGGGAAGTTAATTAAATACCATTTGGAGGCATTTAATGTTCGAGCAAAAACGGCTGATTTTCGACAAAAGAGATAACACCCCCCCATTACGTCATGCTTCAGAAATGTGGAAAATGGTCCGTTTTCAAATGTTTTATTTTTGAACGTCAGTTCACATTTGTAGGTGGATCATCAGTGTTAGAGCTAAAATTGGCATGTTTAAAGTGATTTTCATGCTTCCAGGGGCTCGGGAAGTTAATTAAATACCATTTGGAGGCATTTAATGTTCGAGCAAAAACGGCTGATTTTCGACAAAAGAGATAACACCCCCCCATTACGTCATGCTTCAGAAATGTGGAAAATGGTCCGTTTTCAAATGTTTTATTTTTGAACGTCAGTTCACATTTGTAGGTGGATCATCAGTGTTAGAGCTAAAATTAGCATGTTTAAAGTGATTTTCACGTTCCAGGGGCTCGGGAAGTTAATTAAATACCATTTGGAGGCATTTAATGTTCGAGCAAAAACGGCTGATTTTCGACAAAAGAGATAACACCCCCCCATTACGTCATGCTTCAGAAATGTGGAAAATGGTCCGTTTTCAAATGTTTTATTTTTGAACGTCAGTTCACATTTGTAGGTGGATCATCAGTGTTAGAGCTAAAATTAGCATGTTTAAAGTGATTTTCATGCTTCCAGGGGCCCAAAACACAAGATTTATGGAATGGTTAAAAGTGCATGAAAATGGCCAATTTACTCACTCTGAGTTCTCAAAAAGGGTTTCTTCACCCCGGGAAGTTAATTAAATACCATTTGGAGGCATTTAATGTTCGAGCAAAAACGGCTGTTTTTCGACAAAAGAGATAACACCCCCCCATTACGTCATGCTTCAGAAATGTGGAAAATGGTCCGTTTTCAAATGTTTTATTTTTGAACGTCAGTTCACATTTGTAGGTGGATCATCAGTGTTAGAGCTAAAATTAGCATGTTTAAAGTGATTTTCATGCTTCCAGGGGCTCGGGAAGTTAATTAAATACCATTTGGAGGCATTTAATGTTCGAGCAAAAACGGCTGATTTTCGACAAAAGAGATAACACCCCCCCATTACGTCATGCTTCAGAAATGTGGAAAATGGTCCGTTTTCAAATGTTTTATTTTTGAACGTCAGTTCACATTTGTAGGTGGATCATCAGTGTTAGAGCTAAAATTAGCATGTTTAAAGTGATTTTCATGCTTCCAGGGGCCCAAAACACAAGATTTATGGAATGGTTAAAAGTGCATGAAAATGGCCAATTTACTCACTCTGAGTTCTCAAAAAGGGTTTCTTCACCCCGGGAAGTTAATTAAATACCATTTGGAGGCATTTAATGTTCGAGCAAAAACGGCTGATTTTCGATAAAAGAGATAACACCCCCCATTACGTCATGCTTCAGAAATGTGGGAAATGGTCCGTTTTCAAATGTTTTATTTTTGAACGTCAGTTCACATTTGTAGGTGGATCATCAGTGTTAGAGCTAAAATTAGCATGTTTAAAGTGATTTTCATGCTTCCAGGGGCCCAAAACACAAGATTTATGGAATGGTTAAAAGTGCATGAAAATGGCCAATTTACTCACTCTGAGTTCTCAAAAAGGGTTTCTTCACCCCGGGAAGTTAATTAAATACCATTTGGAGGCATTTAATGTTCGAGCAAAAACGGCTGATTTTCGACAAAAGAGATAACACCCCCCCATTACGTCATGCTTCAGAAATGTGGAAAATGGTCCGTTTTCAAATGTTTTATTTTTGAACGTCAGTTCACATTTGTAGGTGGATCATCAGTGTTAGAGCTAAAATTAGCATGTTTAAAGTGATTTTCATGCTTCCAGGGGCTCGGGAAGTTAATTAAATACCATTTGGAGGCATTTAATGTTCGAGCAAAAACGGCTGATTTTCGACAAAAGAGATAACACCCCCCCATTACGTCATGCTTCAGAAATGTGGAAAATGGTCCGTTTTCAAATGTTTTATTTTTGAACGTCAGTTCACATTTGTAGGTGGATCATCAGTGTTAGAGCTAAAATTAGCATGTTTAAAGTGATTTTCATGCTTCCAGGGGCCCAAAACACAAGATTTATGGAATGGTTAAAAGTGCATGAAAATGGCCAATTTACTCACTCTGAGTTCTCAAAAAAGGTTTCTTCACCCCGGGAAGTTAATTAAATACCATTTGGAGGCATTTAATGTTCGAGCAAAAATGGCTGATTTTCGACAAAAGAGATAACACCCCCCCATTACGTCATGCTTCAGAAATGTGGAAAATGGTCCGTTTTCAAATGTTTTATTTTTGAACGTCAGTTCACATTTGTAGGTGGATCATCAGTGTTAGAGCTAAAATTAGCATGTTTAAAGTGATTTTCATGCTTCCAGGGGCCCAAAACACAAGATTTATGGAATGGTTAAAAGTGCATGAAAATGGCCAATTTACTCACTCTGAGTTCTCAAAAAGGGTTTCTTCACCCCGGGAAGTTAATTAAATACCATTTGGAGGCATTTAATGTTCGAGCAAAAACGGCTGATTTTCGACAAAAGAGATAACACCCCCCCATTACGTCATGCTTCAGAAATGTGGAAAATGGTCCGTTTTCAAATGTTTTATTTTTGAACGTCAGTTCACATTTGTAGGTGGATCATCAGTGTTAGAGCTAAAATTAGCATGTTTAAAGTGATTTTCATGCTTCCAGGGGCCCAAAACACAAGATTTATGGAATGGTTAAAAGTGCATGAAAATGGCCAATTTACTCACTCTGAGTTCTCAAAAAGGGTTTCTTCACCCCGGGAAGTTAATTAAATACCATTTGGAGGCATTTAATGTTCGAGCAAAAACGGCTGATTTTCGACAAAAGAGATAACACCCCCCCATTACGTCATGCTTCAGAAATGTGGAAAATGGTCCGTTTTCAAATGTTTTATTTTTGAACGTCAGTTCACATTTGTAGGTGGATCATCAGTGTTAGAGCTAAAATTAGCATGTTTAAAGTGATTTTCATGCTTCCAGGGGCTCGGGAAGTTAATTAAATACCATTTGGAGGCATTTAATGTTCGAGCAAAAACGGCTGATTTTCGACAAAAGAGATAACACCCCCCCATTACGTCATGCTTCAGAAATGTGGAAAATGGTCCGTTTTCAAATGTTTTATTTTTGAACGTCAGTTCACATTTGTAGGTGGATCATCAGTGTTAGAGCTAAAATTAGCATGTTTAAAGTGATTTTCATGCTTCCAGGGGCCCAAAACACAAGATTTATGGAATGGTTAAAAGTGCATGAAAATGGCCAATTTACTCACTCTGAGTTCTCAAAAAGGGTTTCTTCACCCCGGGAAGTTAATTAAATACCATTTGGAGGCATTTAATGTTCGAGCAAAAACGGCTGATTTTTGACAAAAGAGATAACACCCCCCCATTACGTCATGCTTCAGAAATGTGGAAAATGGTCCGTTTTCAAATGTTTTATTTTTGAACGTCAGTTCACATTTGTAGGTGGATCATCAGTGTTAGAGCTAAAATTAGCATGTTTAAAGTGATTTTCATGCTTCCAGGGGCTCGGGAAGTTAATTAAATACCATTTGGAGGCATTTAATGTTCGAGCAAAAACGGCTGATTTTCGACAAAAGAGATAACACCCCCCCATTACGTCATGCTTCAGAAATGTGGAAAATGGTCCGTTTTCAAATGTTTTATTTTTGAACGTCAGTTCACATTTGTAGGTGGATCATCAGTGTTAGAGCTAAAATTAGCATGTTTAAAGTGATTTTCATGCTTCCAGGGGCCCAAAACACAAGATTTATGGAATGGTTAAAAGTGCATGAAAATGGCCAATTTACTCACTCTGAGTTCTCAAAAAGGGTTTCTTCACCCCGGGAAGTTAATTAAATACCATTTGGAGGCATTTAATTATCGAGCAAAAACGGCTGATTTTCGACAAAAGAGATAACACCCCCCCATTACGTCATGCTTCAGAAATGTGGAAAATGGTCCGTTTTCAAATGTTTTATTTTTGAACGGCAGTTCACATTTGTAGGTGGATCATCAGTGTTAGAGCTAAAATTAGCATGTTTAAAGTGATTTTCATGCTTCCAGGGGCTCGGGAAGTTAATTAAATACCATTTGGAGGCATTTAATGTTCGAGCAAAAACGGCTGATTTTCGACAAAAGAGATAACACCCCCCCATTACGTCATGCTTCAGAAATGTGGAAAATGGTCCGTTTTCAAATGTTTTATTTTTGAACGTCAGTTCACATTTGTAGGTGGATCATCAGTGTTAGAGCTAAAATTAGCATGTTTAAAGTGATTTTCATGCTTCCAGGGGCCCAAAACACAAGATTTATGGAATGGTTAAAAGTGCATGAAAATGGCCAATTTACTCACTCTGAGTTCTCAAAAAGGGTTTCTTCACCCCGGGAAGTTAATTAAACACCATTTGGAGGCATTTAATGTTCGAGCAAAAACGGCTGATTTTCGACAAAAGAGATAACACCCCCCCATTACGTCATGCTTCAGAAATGTGGAAAATGGTCCGTTTTCAAATGTTTTATTTTTTAACGTCAGTTCACATTTGTAGGTGGATCATCAGTGTTAGAGCTAAAATTAGCATGTTTAAAGTGATTTTCATGCTTCCAGGGGCCCAAAACACAAGATTTATGGAATGGTTAAAAGTGCATGAAAATGGCCAATTTACTCACTCTGAGTTCTCAAAAAGGGTTTCTTCACCCCGGGAAGTTAATTAAATACCATTTGGAGGCATTTAATGTTCGAGCAAAAACGGCTGATTTTCGACAAAAGAGATAACACCCCCCCATTACGTCATGCTTCAGAAATGTGGAAAATGGTCCGTTTTCAAATGTTTTATTTCTGAACGTCAGTTCACATTTGTAGGTGGATCATCAGTGTTAGAGCTAAAATTAGCATGTTTAAAGTGATTTTCATGCTTCCAGGGGCCCAAAACACAAGATTTATGGAATGGTTAAAAGTGCATGAAAATGGCCAATTTACTCACTCTGAGTTCTCAAAAAGGGTTTCTTCACCCCGGGAAGTTAATTAAATACCATTTGGAGGCATTTAATGTTCGAGCAAAAACGGCTGATTTTCGACAAAAGAGATAACACCCCCCCATTACGTCATGCTTCAGAAATGTGGAAAATGGTCCGTTTTCAAATGTTTTATTTTTGAACGTCAGTTCACATTTGTAGGTGGATCATCAGTGTTAGAGCTAAAATTAGCATGTTTAAAGTGATTTTCATGCTTCCAGGGGCTCGGGAAGTTAATTAAATACCATTTGGAGGCATTTAATGTTCGAGCAAAAACGGCTGATTTTCGATAAAAGAGATAACACCCCCCCATTACGTCATGCTTCAGAAATGTGGAAAATGGTCCGTTTTCAAATGTTTTATTTTTGAACGTCAGTTCACATTTGTAGGTGGATCATCAGTGTTAGAGCTAAAATTAGCATGTTTAAAGTGATTTTCATGCTTCCAGGGGCCCAAAACACAAGATTTATGGAATGGTTAAAAGTGCATGAAAATGGCCAATTTACTCACTCTGAGTTCTCAAAAAGGGTTTCTTCACCCCGGGAAGTTAATTAAATACCATTTGGAGGCATTTAATGTTCGAGCAAAAACGGCTGATTTTCGACAAAAGAGATAACACCCCCCCATTACGTCATGCTTCAGAAATGTGGAAAATGGTCCGTTTTCAAATGTTTTATTTTTGAACGTCAGTTCACATTTGTAGGTGGATCATCAGTGTTAGAGCTAAAATTAGCATGTTTAAAGTGATTTTCATGCTTCCAGGGGCTCGGGAAGTTAATTAAATACCATTTGGAGGCATTTAATGTTCGAGCAAAAACGGCTGATTTTCGACAAAAGAGATAACACCCCCGAATTACGTCATGCTTCAGAAATGTGGAAAATGGTCCGTTTTCAAATGTTTTATTTTTTGAACGTCAGTTCACATTTGTAGGTGGATCATCAGTGGTTAGAGCTAAAATAAGCATGTTTAAAGTGATTTTCATGCTTCCAGGGGCCCCAAAACACAAGATTTATGAATGGTTTAAAAGTGCATGAAAATGGCCAATTTACTCACTCTGAGTTCTCAAAAAGGGTTTCTTCACCCCGGGAAGTTAATTAAATACCATTTGGAGGCATTTAATGTTCGAGCAAAAACGGCTGATTTTCGACAAAAGAGATAACACCCCCCATTACGTCATGCTTCAGAAATGTGGAAAATGGTCCGTTTTCAAATGTTTTATTTTTTGAACGTCAGTTCACATTTGTAGGTGGATCATCAGTGTTAGAGCTAAAATTAGCATGTTTAAAGTGATTTTCATGCTTCCAGGGGCTCGGGAAGTTTAATTAAATACCATTTGGAGGCATTTAATGTTCGAGCAAAAACGGCTGATTTTCGACAAAAGAGATAACACCCCCCCATTAACGTCATGCTTCAGAAATGTGGAAATGGTCCGTTTTCAAATGTTTTATTTTTGAACGTCAGTTCACATTTGTAGGTGGATCATCAGTGTTAGAGCTAAAATTAGCATGTTTAAAGTGATTTTCATGCTTCCAGGGCCCAAAACACAAGATTTATGGAATGGTTAAAAGTGCATGAAAATGGCCAATTTACTCACTCTGAGTTCTCAAAAAGGGTTTCTTCACCCGGGAAGTTAATTAAATACCATTTGGAGGCATTTAATTTTCGGAGCAAAAACGGCTGATTTTCGACAAAAGGAGATAACACCCCCACATTACGTTCATGCTTCAGGAAATGTGGGAAAAATGTTCCGTTTTCAAATGTTTTATTTTGTGAACGTCAGTTCACATTTCATCAGTGTTAGAGCTAAAATTAGCATGTTTAAAGTGATTTTCATGCTTCCAGGGGCTCGGGAAGTTAATTAAATACCATTTGGAGGCATTTAATGTTCGAGCAAAAACGGCTGATTTTCGACAAAAGAGATAACACCCCCCCATTACGTCATGCTTCAGAAATGTGGAAAATGGTCCGTTTTCAAATGTTTTATTTTTGAACGTCAGTTCACATTTGTAGGTGGATCATCAGTGTTAGAGCTAAAATTAGCATGTTTAAAGTGATTTTCATGCTTCCAGGGGCCCAAAACACAAGATTTATGGAATGGTTAAAAGTGCATGAAAATGGCCAATTTACTCACTCTGAGTTCTCAAAAAGGATTTCTTCACCCCGGGAAGTTAATTAAATACCATTTGGAGGCATTTAATGTTTGAGCAAAAACGGCTGATTTTCGACAAAAGAGATAACACCCCCCCATTACGTCATGCTTCAGAAATGTGGAAAATGGTCCGTTTTCAAATGTTTTATTTTTGAACGGCAGTTCACATTTGTAGGTGGATCATCAGTGTTAGAGCTAAAATTAGCATGTTTAAAGTGATTTTCATGCTTCCAGGGGCTCGGGAAGTTAATTAAATACCATTTGGAGGCATTTAATGTTCGAGCAAAAACGGCTGATTTTCGACAAAAGAGATAACACCCCCCCATTACGTCATGCTTCAGAAATGTGGAAAATGGTCCGTTTTCAAATGTTTTATTTTTGAACGTCAGTTCACATTTGTAGGTGGATCATCAGTGTTAGAGCTAAAATTAGCATGTTTAAAGTGATTTTCATGCTTCCAGGGGCCCAAAACACAAGATTTATGGAATGGTTAAAAGTGCATGAAAATGGCCAATTTACTCACTCTGAGTTCTCAAAAAGGGTTTCTTCACCCCGGGAAGTTAATTAAATACCATTTGGAGGCATTTAATGTTCGAGCAAAAACGGCTGATTTTCGACAAAAGAGATAACACCCCCCCATTACGTCATGCTTCAGAAATGTGGAAAATGGTCCGTTTTCAAATGTTTTATTTTTGAACGTCAGTTCACATTTGTAGGTGGATCATCAGTGTTAGAGCTAAAATTAGCATGTTTAAAGTGATTTTCATGCTTCCAGGGGCCCAAAACACAAGATTTATGGAATGGTTAAAAGTGCATGAAAATGGCCAATTTACTCACTCTGAGTTCTCAAAAAGGGTTTCTTCACCCCGGGAAGTTAATTAAATACCATTTGGAGGCATTTAATGTTCGAGCAAAAACGGCTGATTTTCGACAAAAGAGATAACACCCCCCATTACGTCATGCTTCAGAAATGTGGAAAATGGTCCGTTTTCAAATGTTTTATTTTTGAACGTCAGTTCACATTTGTAGGTGGATCATCAGTGTTAGAGCTAAAATTAGCATGTTTAAAGTGATTTTCATGCTTCCAGGGGCCCAAAACACAAGATTTATGGAATGGTTAAAAGTGCATGAAAATGGCCAATTTACTCACTCTGAGTTCTCAAAAAGGGTTTCTTCACCCCGGGAAGTTAATTAAATACCATTTGGAGGCATTTAATGTTCGAGCAAAAACGGCTGATTTTCGACAAAAGAGATAACACCCCCCCATTACGTCATGCTTCAGAAATGTGGAAAATGGTCCGTTTTCAAATGTTTTATTTTTGAACGTCAGTTCACATTTGTAGGTGGATCATCAGTGTTAGAGCTAAAATTGGCATGTTTAAAGTGATTTTCATGCTTCCAGGGGCTCGGGAAGTTAATTAAATACCATTTGGAGGCATTTAATGTTCGAGCAAAAACGGCTGATTTTCGACAAAAGAGATAACACCCCCCCATTACGTCATGCTTCAGAAATGTGGAAAATGGTCCGTTTTCAAATGTTTTATTTTTGAACGTCAGTTCACATTTGTAGGTGGATCATCAGTGTTAGAGCTAAAATTAGCATGTTTAAAGTGATTTTCACGTTCCAGGGGCTCGGGAAGTTAATTAAATACCATTTGGAGGCATTTAATGTTCGAGCAAAAACGGCTGATTTTCGACAAAAGAGATAACACCCCCCCATTACGTCATGCTTCAGAAATGTGGAAAATGGTCCGTTTTCAAATGTTTTATTTTTGAACGTCAGTTCACATTTGTAGGTGGATCATCAGTGTTAGAGCTAAAATTAGCATGTTTAAAGTGATTTTCATGCTTCCAGGGGCCCAAAACACAAGATTTATGGAATGGTTAAAAGTGCATGAAAATGGCCAATTTACTCACTCTGAGTTCTCAAAAAGGGTTTCTTCACCCCGGGAAGTTAATTAAATACCATTTGGAGGCATTTAATGTTCGAGCAAAAACGGCTGATTTTCGACAAAAGAGATAACACCCCCCCATTACGTCATGCTTCAGAAATGTGGAAAATGGTCCGTTTTCAAATGTTTTATTTTTGAACGTCAGTTCACATTTGTAGGTGGATCATCAGTGTTAGAGCTAAAATTAGCATGTTTAAAGTGATTTTCATGCTTCCAGGGGCTCGGGAAGTTAATTAAATACCATTTGGAGGCATTTAATGTTCGAGCAAAAACGGCTGATTTTCGACAAAAGAGATAACACCCCCCCATTACGTCATGCTTCAGAAATGTGGAAAATGGTCCGTTTTCAAATGTTTTATTTTTGAACGTCAGTTCACATTTGTAGGTGGATCATCAGTGTTAGAGCTAAAATTAGCATGTTTAAAGTGATTTTCATGCTTCCAGGGGCCCAAAACACAAGATTTATGGAATGGTTAAAAGTGCATGAAAATGGCCAATTTACTCACTCTGAGTTCTCAAAAAGGGTTTCTTCACCCCGGGAAGTTAATTAAATACCATTTGGAGGCATTTAATGTTCGAGCAAAAACGGCTGATTTTCGATAAAAGAGATAACACCCCCCATTACGTCATGCTTCAGAAATGTGGAAAATGGTCCGTTTTCAAATGTTTTATTTTTGAACGTCAGTTCACATTTGTAGGTGGATCATCAGTGTTAGAGCTAAAATTAGCATGTTTAAAGTGATTTTCATGCTTCCAGGGGCCCAAAACACAAGATTTATGGAATGGTTAAAAGTGCATGAAAATGGCCAATTTACTCACTCTGAGTTCTCAAAAAGGGTTTCTTCACCCCGGGAAGTTAATTAAATACCATTTGGAGGCATTTAATGTTCGAGCAAAAACGGCTGATTTTCGACAAAAGAGATAACACCCCCCCATTACGTCATGCTTCAGAAATGTGGAAAATGGTCCGTTTTCAAATGTTTTATTTTTGAACGTCAGTTCACATTTGTAGGTGGATCATCAGTGTTAGAGCTAAAATTAGCATGTTTAAAGTGATTTTCATGCTTCCAGGGGCTCGGGAAGTTAATTAAATACCATTTGGAGGCATTTAATGTTCGAGCAAAAACGGCTGATTTTCGACAAAAGAGATAACACCCCCCCATTACGTCATGCTTCAGAAATGTGGAAAATGGTCCGTTTTCAAATGTTTTATTTTTGAACGTCAGTTCACATTTGTAGGTGGATCATCAGTGTTAGAGCTAAAATTAGCATGTTTAAAGTGATTTTCATGCTTCCAGGGGCTCGGGAAGTTAATTAAATACCATTTGGAGGCATTTAATGTTCGAGCAAAAACGGCTGATTTTCGACAAAAGAGATAACACCCCCCCATTACGTCATGCTTCAGAAATGTGGAAAATGGTCCGTTTTCAAATGTTTTATTTTTGAACGTCAGTTCACATTTGTAGGTGGATCATCAGTGTTAGAGCTAAAATTAGCATGTTTAAAGTGATTTTCATGCTTCCAGGGGCCCAAAACACAAGATTTATGGAATGGTTAAAAGTGCATGAAAATGGCCAATTTACTCACTCTGAGTTCTCAAAAAGGGTTTCTTCACCCCGGGAAGTTAATTAAATACCATTTGGAGGCATTTAATGTTCGAGCAAAAACGGCTGATTTTCGACAAAAGAGATAACACCCCCCCCATTACGTCATGCTTCAGAAATGTGGAAAATGGTCCGTTTTCAAATGTTTTATTTTTGAACGTCAGTTCACATTTGTAGGTGGATCATCAGTGTTAGAGCTAAAATTAGCATGTTTAAAGTGATTTTCATGCTTCCAGGGGCCCAAAACACAAGATTTATGGAATGGTTAAAAGTGCATGAAAATGGCCAATTTACTCACTCTGAGTTCTCAAAAAGGGTTTCTTCACCCCGGGAAGTTAATTAAATACCATTTGGAGGCATTTAATGTTCGAGCAAAAACGGCTGATTTTCGACAAAAGAGATAACACCCCCCCATTACGTCATGCTTCAGAAATGTGGAAAATGGTCCGTTTTCAAATGTTTTATTTTTGAACGTCAGTTCACATTTGTAGGTGGATCATCAGTGTTAGAGCTAAAATTGGCATGTTTAAAGTGATTTTCATGCTTCCAGGGGCTCGGGAAGTTAATTAAATACCATTTGGAGGCATTTAATGTTCGAGCAAAAACGGCTGATTTTCGACAAAAGAGATAACACCCCCCCATTACGTCATGCTTCAGAAATGTGGAAAATGGTCCGTTTTCAAATGTTTTATTTTTGAACGTCAGTTCACATTTGTAGGTGGATCATCAGTGTTAGAGCTAAAATTAGCATGTTTAAAGTGATTTTCATGCTTCCAGGGGCTCGGGAAGTTAATTAAATACCATTTGGAGGCATTTAATGTTCGAGCAAAAAATGCTGATTTTCGACAAAAGAGATAACACCCCCCCATTACGTCATGCTTCAGAAATGTGGAAAATGGTCCGTTTTCAAATGTTTTATTTTTGAACGTCAGTTCACATTTGTAGGTGGATCATCAGTGTTAGAGCTAAAATTAGCATGTTTAAAGTGATTTTCATGCTTCCAGGGGCTCGGGAAGTTAATTAAATACCATTTGGAGGCATTTAATGTTCGAGCAAAAACGGCTGATTTTCGACAAAAGAGATAACACCCCCCCATTACGTCATGCTTCAGAAATGTGGAAAATGGTCTGTTTTCAAATGTTTTATTTTTGAACGTCAGCTCACATTTGTAGGTGGATCATCAGTGTTAGAGCTAAAATTAGCATGTTTAAAGTGATTTTCATGCTTCCAGGGGCCCAAAACACAAGATTTATGGAATGGTTAAAAGTGCATGAAAATGGCCAATTTACTCACTCTGAGTTCTCAAAAAGGGTTTCTTCACCCCGGGAAGTTAATTAAATACCATTTGGAGGCATTTAATGTTCGAGCAAAAACGGCTGATTTTCGACAAAAGAGATAACACCCCCCCATTACGTCATGCTTCAGAAATGTGGAAAATGGTCCGTTTTCAAATGTTTTATTTTTGAACATCAGTTCACATTTGTAGGTGGATCATCAGTGTTAGAGCTAAAATTAGCATGTTTAAAGTGATTTTCATGCTTCCAGGGGCTCGGGAAGTTAATTAAATACCATTTGGAGGCATTTAATGTTCGAGCAAAAACGTCTGATTTTCGACAAAAGAGATAACACCCCCCCATTACGTCATGCTTCAGAAATGTGGAAAATGGTCCGTTTTCAAATGTTTTATTTTTGAACGTCAGTTCACATTTGTAGGTGGATCATCAGTGTTAGAGCTAAAATTAGCATGTTTAAAGTGATTTTCATGCTTCCAGGGGCTCGGGAAGTTAATTAAATACCATTTGGAGGCATTTAATGTTCGAGCAAAAACGGCTGATTTTCGACAAAAGAGATAACACCCCCCCATTACGTCATGCTTCAGAAATGTGGAAAATGGTCCGTTTTCAAATGTTTTATTTTTGAACGTCAGTTCACATTTGTAGGTGGATCATCAGTGTTAGAGCTAAAATTAGCATGTTTAAAGTGATTTTCATGCTTCCAGGGGCTCGGGAAGTTAATTAAATACCATTTGGAGGCATTTAATGTTCGAGCAAAAACGGCTGATTTTCGACAAAAGAGATAACACCCCCCCATTACGTCATGCTTCAGAAATGTGGAAAATGGTCCGTTTTCAAATGTTTTATTTTTGAACGTCAGTTCACATTTGTAGGTGGATCATCAGTGTTAGAGCTAAAATTAGCATGTTTAAAGTGATTTTCATGCTTCCAGGGGCCCAAAACACAAGATTTATGGAATGGTTAAAAGTGCATGAAAATGGCCAATTTACTCACTCTGAGTTCTCAAAAAGGGTTTCTTCACCCCGGGAAGTTAATTAAATACCATTTGGAGGCATTTAATGTTCGAGCAAAAACGGCTGATTTTCGACAAAAGAGATAACACCCCCCCATTACGTCATGCTTCAGAAATGTGGAAAATGGTCCGTTTTCAAATGTTTTATTTTTGAACGTCAGTTCACATTTGTAGGTGGATCATCAGTGTTAGAGCTAAAATTAGCATGTTTAAAGTGATTTTCATGCTTCCAGGGGCTCGGGAAGTTAATTAAATACCATTTGGAGGCATTTAATGTTCGAGCAAAAACGGCTGATTTTCGACAAAAGAGATAACACCCCCCCATTACGTCATGCTTCAGAAATGTGGAAAATGGTCCGTTTTCAAATGTTTTATTTTTGAACGTCAGTTCACATTTGTAGGTGGATCATCAGTGTTAGAGCTAAAATTAGCATGTTTAAAGTGATTTTCATGCTTCCAGGGGCCCAAAACACAAGATTTATGGAATGGTTAAAAGTGCATGAAAATGGCCAATTTACTCACTCTGAGTTCTCAAAAAGGGTTTCTTCACCCCGGGAAGTTAATTAAATACCATTTGGAGGCATTTAATGTTCGAGCAAAAACGGCTGATTTTCGACAAAAGAGATAACACCCCCCCATTATGTCATGCTTCAGAAATGTGGAAAATGGTCCGTTTTCAAATGTTTTATTTTTGAACGTCAGTTCACATTTGTAGGTGGATCATCAGTGTTAGAGCTAAAATTAGCATGTTTAAAGTGATTTTCATGCTTCCAGGGGCCCAAAACACAAGATTTATGGAATGGTTAAAAGTGCATGAAAATGGCCAATTTACTCACTCTGAGTTCTCAAAAAGGATTTCTTCACCCCGGGAAGTTAATTAAATACCATTTGGAGGCATTTAATGTTCGAGCAAAAACGGCTGATTTTCGACAAAAGAGATAACACCCCCCCATTACGTCATGCTTCAGAAATGTGGAAAATGGTCCGTTTTCAAATGTTTTATTTTTGAACGGCAGTTCACATTTGTAGGTGGATCATCAGTGTTAGAGCTAAAATTAGCATGTTTAAAGTGATTTTCATGCTTCCAGGGGCTCGGGAAGTTAATTAAATACCATTTGGAGGCATTTAATGTTCGAGCAAAAACGGCTGATTTTCGACAAAAGAGATAACACCCCCCCATTACGTCATGCTTCAGAAATGTGGAAAATGGTCCGTTTTCAAATGTTTTATTTTTGAACGTCAGTTCACATTTGTAGGTGGATCATCAGTGTTAGAGCTAAAATTAGCATGTTTAAAGTGATTTTCATGCTTCCAGGGGCCCAAAACACAAGATTTATGGAATGGTTAAAAGTGCATGAAAATGGCCAATTTACTCACTCTGAGTTCTCAAAAAGGGTTTCTTCACCCCGGGAAGTTAATTAAATACCATTTGGAGGCATTTAATGTTCGAGCAAAAACGGCTGATTTTCGACAAAAGAGATAACACCCCCCCATTACGTCATGCTTCAGAAATGTGGAAAATGGTCCGTTTTCAAATGTTTTATTTTTGAACGTCAGTTCACATTTGTAGGTGGATCATCAGTGTTAGAGCTAAAATTAGCATGTTTAAAGTGATTTTCATGCTTCCAGGGGCCCAAAACACAAGATTTATGGAATGGTTAAAAGTGCATGAAAATGGCCAATTTACTCACTCTGAGTTCTCAAAAAGGGTTTCTTCACCCCGGGAAGTTAATTAAATACCATTTGGAGGCATTTAATGTTCGAGCAAAAACGGCTGATTTTCGACAAAAGAGATAACACCCCCCCATTACGTCATGCTTCAGAAATGTGGAAAATGGTCCGTTTTCAAATGTTTTATTTTTGAACGTCAGTTCACATTTGTAGGTGGATCATCAGTGTTAGAGCTAAAATTAG
Organism: Lissotriton vulgaris; assembly: GCF_964263255.1. Taxonomy (NCBI): domain Eukaryota; kingdom Metazoa; phylum Chordata; class Amphibia; order Caudata; family Salamandridae; genus Lissotriton; species Lissotriton vulgaris. The sequence continues at coordinate 212,104 of NW_028240665.1, read as the reverse complement.
CATGTTTAAAGTGATTTTCATGCTTCCAGGGGCCCAAAACACAAGATTTATGGAATGGTTAAAAGTGCATGAAAATGGCCAATTTACTCACTCTGAGTTCTCAAAAAGGGTTTCTTCACCTCGGGAAGTTAATTAAATACCATTTGGAGGCATTTAATGTTCGAGCAAAAACGGCTGATTTTCGACAAAAGAGATAACACCCCCCCATTACGTCATGCTTCAGAAATGTGGAAAATGGTCCGTTTTCAAATGTTTTATTTTTGAACGTCAGTTCACATTTGTAGGTGGATCATCAGTGTTAGAGCTAAAATTGGCATGTTTAAAGTGATTTTCATGCTTCCAGGGGCTCGGGAAGTTAATTAAATACCATTTGGAGGCATTTAATGTTCGAGCAAAAACGGCTGATTTTCGACAAAAGAGATAACACCCCCCCATTACGTCATGCTTCAGAAATGTGGAAAATGGTCCGTTTTCAAATGTTTTATTTTTGAACGTCAGTTCACATTTGTAGGTGGATCATCAGTGTTAGAGCTAAAATTAGCATGTTTAAAGTGATTTTCACGTTCCAGGGGCTCGGGAAGTTAATTAAATACCATTTGGAGGCATTTAATGTTCGAGCAAAAACGGCTGATTTTCGACAAAAGAGATAACACCCCCCCATTACGTCATGCTTCAGAAATGTGGAAAATGGTCCGTTTTCAAATGTTTTATTTTTGAACGTCAGTTCACATTTGTAGGTGGATCATCAGTGTTAGAGCTAAAATTAGCATGTTTAAAGTGATTTTCATGCTTCCAGGGGCCCAAAACACAAGATTTATGGAATGGTTAAAAGTGCATGAAAATGGCCAATTTACTCACTCTGAGTTCTCAAAAAGGGTTTCTTCACCCCGGGAAGTTAATTAAATACCATTTGGAGGCATTTAATGTTCGAGCAAAAACGGCTGATTTTCGACAAAAGAGATAACACCCCCCCATTACGTCATGCTTCAGAAATGTGGAAAATGGTCCGTTTTCAAATGTTTTATTTTTGAACGTCAGTTCACATTTGTAGGTGGATCATCAGTGTTAGAGCTAAAATTAGCATGTTTAAAGTGATTTTCATGCTTCCAGGGGCTCGGGAAGTTAATTAAATACCATTTGGAGGCATTTAATGTTCGAGCAAAAACGGCTGATTTTCGACAAAAGAGATAACACCCCCCCATTACGTCATGCTTCAGAAATGTGGAAAATGGTCCGTTTTCAAATGTTTTATTTTTGAACGTCAGTTCACATTTGTAGGTGGATCATCAGTGTTAGAGCTAAAATTAGCATGTTTAAAGTGATTTTCATGCTTCCAGGGGCCCAAAACACAAGATTTATGGAATGGTTAAAAGTGCATGAAAATGGCCAATTTACTCACTCTGAGTTCTCAAAAAGGGTTTCTTCACCCCGGGAAGTTAATTAAATACCATTTGGAGGCATTTAATGTTCGAGCAAAAACGGCTGATTTTCGATAAAAGAGATAACACCCCCCATTACGTCATGCTTCAGAAATGTGGAAAATGGTCCGTTTTCAAATGTTTTATTTTTGAACGTCAGTTCACATTTGTAGGTGGATCATCAGTGTTAGAGCTAAAATTAGCATGTTTAAAGTGATTTTCATGCTTCCAGGGGCCCAAAACACAAGATTTATGGAATGGTTAAAAGTGCATGAAAATGGCCAATTTACTCACTCTGAGTTCTCAAAAAGGGTTTCTTCACCCCGGGAAGTTAATTAAATACCATTTGGAGGCATTTAATGTTCGAGCAAAAACGGCTGATTTTCGACAAAAGAGATAACACCCCCCCATTACGTCATGCTTCAGAAATGTGGAAAATGGTCCGTTTTCAAATGTTTTATTTTTGAACGTCAGTTCACATTTGTAGGTGGATCATCAGTGTTAGAGCTAAAATTAGCATGTTTAAAGTGATTTTCATGCTTCCAGGGGCTCGGGAAGTTAATTAAATACCATTTGGAGGCATTTAATGTTCGAGCAAAAACGGCTGATTTTCGACAAAAGAGATAACACCCCCCCATTACGTCATGCTTCAGAAATGTGGAAAATGGTCCGTTTTCAAATGTTTTATTTTTGAACGTCAGTTCACATTTGTAGGTGGATCATCAGTGTTAGAGCTAAAATTAGCATGTTTAAAGTGATTTTCATGCTTCCAGGGGCTCGGGAAGTTAATTAAATACCATTTGGAGGCATTTAATGTTCGAGCAAAAACGGCTGATTTTCGACAAAAGAGATAACACCCCCCCATTACGTCATGCTTCAGAAATGTGGAAAATGGTCCGTTTTCAAATGTTTTATTTTTGAACGTCAGTTCACATTTGTAGGTGGATCATCAGTGTTAGAGCTAAAATTAGCATGTTTAAAGTGATTTTCATGCTTCCAGGGGCCCAAAACACAAGATTTATGGAATGGTTAAAAGTGCATGAAAATGGCCAATTTACTCACTCTGAGTTCTCAAAAAGGGTTTCTTCACCCCGGGAAGTTAATTAAATACCATTTGGAGGCATTTAATGTTCGAGCAAAAACGGCTGATTTTCGATAAAAGAGATAACACCCCCCATTACGTCATGCTTCAGAAATGTGGAAAATGGTCCGTTTTCAAATGTTTTATTTTTGAACGTCAGTTCACATTTGTAGGTGGATCATCAGTGTTAGAGCTAAAATTAGCATGTTTAAAGTGATTTTCATGCTTCCAGGGGCCCAAAACACAAGATTTATGGAATGGTTAAAAGTGCATGAAAATGGCCAATTTACTCACTCTGAGTTCTCAAAAAGGGTTTCTTCACCCCGGGAAGTTAATTAAATACCATTTGGAGGCATTTAATGTTCGAGCAAAAACGGCTGATTTTCGACAAAAGAGATAACACCCCCCCATTACGTCATGCTTCAGAAATGTGGAAAATGGTCCGTTTTCAAATGTTTTATTTTTGAACGTCAGTTCACATTTGTAGGTGGATCATCAGTGTTAGAGCTAAAATTAGCATGTTTAAAGTGATTTTCATGCTTCCAGGGGCTCGGGAAGTTAATTAAATACCATTTGGAGGCATTTAATGTTCGAGCAAAAACGGCTGATTTTCGACAAAAGAGATAACACCCCCCCATTACGTCATGCTTCAGAAATGTGGAAAATGGTCCGTTTTCAAATGTTTTATTTTTGAACGTCATTTCACATTTGTAGGTGGATCATCAGTGTTAGAGCTAAAATTAGCATGTTTAAAGTGATTTTCATGCTTCCAGGGGCTCGGGAAGTTAATTAAATACCATTTGGAGGCATTTAATGTTCGAGCAAAAACGGCTGATTTTCGACAAAAGAGATAACACCCCCCCATTACGTCATGCTTCAGAAATGTGGAAAATGGTCCGTTTTCAAATGTTTTATTTTTGAACGTCAGTTCACATTTGTAGGTGGATCATCAGTGTTAGAGCTAAAATTAGCATGTTTAAAGTGATTTTCATGCTTCCAGGGGCCCAAAACACAAGATTTATGGAATGGTTAAAAGTGCATGAAAATGGCCAATTTACTCACTCTGAGTTCTCAAAAAGGGTTTCTTCACCCCGGGAAGTTAATTAAATACCATTTGGAGGCATTTAATGTTCGAGCAAAAACGGCTGATTTTCGACAAAAGAGATAACACCCCCCCATTACGTCATGCTTCAGAAATGTGGAAAATGGTCCGTTTTCAAATGTTTTATTTTTGAACGTCAGTTCACATTTGTAGGTGGATCATCAGTGTTAGAGCTAAAATTAGCATGTTTAAAGTGATTTTCATGCTTCCAGGGGCCCAAAACACAAGATTTATGGAATGGTTAAAAGTGCATGAAAATGGCCAATTTACTCACTCTGAGTTCTCAAAAAGGGTTTCTTCACCCCGGGAAGTTAATTAAATACCATTTGGAGGCATTTAATGTTCGAGCAAAAACGGCTGATTTTCGACAAAAGAGATAACACCCCCCCATTACGTCATGCTTCAGAAATGTGGAAAATGGTCCGTTTTCAAATGTTTTATTTTTGAACGTCAGTTCACATTTGTAGGTGGATCATCAGTGTTAGAGCTAAAATTAGCATGTTTAAAGTGATTTTCATGCTTCTTGGGGCCCAAAACACAAGATTTATGGAATGGTTAAAAGTGCATGAAAATGGTCAATTTACTCACTCTGAGTTCTCAAAAAGGGTTTCTTCACCCCGGGAAGTTAATTAAATACCATTTGGAGGCATTTAATGTTAGAGCAAAAATGGCTGATTTTCGACAAAAGAGATAACACCCCCCCATTACGTCATGCTTCAGAAATGTGGAAAATGGTCCGTTTTCAAATGTTTTATTTTTGAACGTCAGTTCACATTTGTAGGTGGATCATCAGTGTTAGAGCTAAAATTAGCATGTTTAAAGTGATTTTCATGCTTCCAGGGGCCCAAAACACAAGATTTATGGAATGGTTAAAAGTGCATGAAAATGGCCAATTTACTCACTCTGAGTTCTCAAAAAGGGTTTCTTCACCCCGGGAAGTTAATTAAATACCATTTGGAGGCATTTAATGTTCGAGCAAAAACGGCTGATTTTCGACAAAAGAGATAACACCCCCCCATTACGTCATGCTTCAGAAATGTGGAAAATGGTCCGTTTTCAAATGTTTTATTTTTGAACGTCAGTTCACATTTGTAGGTGGATCATCAGTGTTAGAGCTAAAATTGGCATGTTTAAAGTGATTTTCATGCTTCCAGGGGCTCGGGAAGTTAATTAAATACCATTTGGAGGCATTTAATGTTCGAGCAAAAACGGCTGATTTTCGACAAAAGAGATAACACCCCCCCATTACGTCATGCTTCAGAAATGTGGAAAATGGTCCGTTTTCAAATGTTTTATTTTTGAACGTCAGTTCACATTTGTAGGTGGATCATCAGTGTTAGAGCTAAAATTAGCATGTTTAAAGTGATTTTCATGCTTCCAGGGGCTCGGGAAGTTAATTAAATACCATTTGGAGGCATTTAATGTTCGAGCAAAAAATGCTGATTTTCGACAAAAGAGATAACACCCCCCCATTACGTCATGCTTCAGAAATGTGGAAAATGGTCCGTTTTCAAATGTTTTATTTTTGAACGTCAGTTCACATTTGTAGGTGGATCATCAGTGTTAGAGCTAAAATTAGCATGTTTAAAGTGATTTTCATGCTTCCAGGGGCTCGGGAAGTTAATTAAATACCATTTGGAGGCATTTAATGTTCGAGCAAAAACGGCTGATTTTCGACAAAAGAGATAACACCCCCCCATTACGTCATGCTTCAGAAATGTGGAAAATGGTCCGTTTTCAAATGTTTTATTTTTGAACGTCAGCTCACATTTGTAGGTGGATCATCAGTGTTAGAGCTAAAATTAGCATGTTTAAAGTGATTTTCATGCTTCCAGGGGCCCAAAACACAAGATTTATGGAATGGTTAAAAGTGCATGAAAATGGCCAATTTACTCACTCTGAGTTCTCAAAAAGGGTTTCTTCACCCCGGGAAGTTAATTAAATACCATTTGGAGGCATTTAATGTTCGAGCAAAAACGGCTGATTTTCGACAAAAGAGATAACACCCCCCCATTACGTCATGCTTCAGAAATGTGGAAAATGGTCCGTTTTCAAATGTTTTATTTTTGAACATCAGTTCACATTTGTAGGTGGATCATCAGTGTTAGAGCTAAAATTAGCATGTTTAAAGTGATTTTCATGCTTCCAGGGGCTCGGGAAGTTAATTAAATACCATTTGGAGGCATTTAATGTTCGAGCAAAAACGGCTGATTTTCGACAAAAGAGATAACACCCCCCCATTACGTCATGCTTCAGAAATGTGGAAAATGGTCCGTTTTCAAATGTTTTATTTTTGAACGTCAGTTCACATTTGTAGGTGGATCATCAGTGTTAGAGCTAAAATTAGTATGTTTAAAGTGATTTTCATGCTTCCAGGGGCTCGGGAAGTTAATTAAATACCATTTGGAGGCATTTAATGTTCGAGCAAAAACGTCTGATTTTCGACAAAAGAGATAACACCCCCCCATTACGTCATGCTTCAGAAATGTGGAAAATGGTCCGTTTTCAAATGTTTTATTTTTGAACGTCAGTTCACATTTGTAGGTGGATCATCAGTGTTAGAGCTAAAATTAGCATGTTTAAAGTGATTTTCATGCTTCCAGGGGCTCGGGAAGTTAATTAAATACCATTTGGAGGCATTTAATGTTCGAGCAAAAACGGCTGATTTTCGACAAAAGAGATAACACCCCCCCATTACGTCATGCTTCAGAAATGTGGAAAATGGTCCGTTTTCAAATGTTTTATTTTTGAACGTCAGTTCACATTTGTAGGTGGATCATCAGTGTTAGAGCTAAAATTAGCATGTTTAAAGTGATTTTCATGCTTCCAGGGGCTCGGGAAGTTAATTAAATACCATTTGGAGGCATTTAATGTTCGAGCAAAAACGGCTGATTTTCGACAAAAGAGATAACACCCCCCCATTACGTCATGCTTCAGAAATGTGGAAAATGGTCCGTTTTCAAATGTTTTATTTTTGAACGTCAGTTCACATTTGTAGGTGGATCATCAGTGTTAGAGCTAAAATTAGCATGTTTAAAGTGATTTTCATGCTTCCAGGGGCCCAAAACACAAGATTTATGGAATGGTTAAAAGTGCATGAAAATGGCCAATTTACTCACTCTGAGTTCTCAAAAAGGGTTTCTTCACCCCGGGAAGTTAATTAAATACCATTTGGAGGCATTTAATGTTCGAGCAAAAACGGCTGATTTTCGACAAAAGAGATAACACCCCCCCATTACGTCATGCTTCAGAAATGTGGAAAATGGTCCGTTTTCAAATGTTTTATTTTTGAACGTCAGTTCACATTTGTAGGTGGATCATCAGTGTTAGAGCTAAAATTAGCATGTTTAAAGTGATTTTCATGCTTCCAGGGGCTCGGGAAGTTAATTAAATACCATTTGGAGGCATTTAATGTTCGAGCAAAAACGGCTGATTTTCGACAAAAGAGATAACACCCCCCCATTACGTCATGCTTCAGAAATGTGGAAAATGGTCCGTTTTCAAATGTTTTATTTTTGAACGTCAGTTCACATTTGTAGGTGGATCATCAGTGTTAGAGCTAAAATTAGCATGTTTAAAGTGATTTTCATGCTTCCAGGGGCCCAAAACACAAGATTTATGGAATGGTTAAAAGTGCATGAAAATGGCCAATTTACTCACTCTGAGTTCTCAAAAAGGGTTTCTTCACCCCGGGAAGTTAATTAAATACCATTTGGAGGCATTTAATGTTCGAGCAAAAACGGCTGATTTTCGATAAAAGAGATAACACCCCCCATTACGTCATGCTTCAGAAATGTGGAAAATGGTCCGTTTTCAAATGTTTTATTTTTGAACGTCAGTTCACATTTGTAGGTGGATCATCAGTGTTAGAGCTAAAATTAGCATGTTTAAAGTGATTTTCATGCTTCCAGGGGCCCAAAACACAAGATTTATGGAATGGTTAAAAGTGCATGAAAATGGCCAATTTACTCACTCTGAGTTCTCAAAAAGGGTTTCTTCACCCCGGGAAGTTAATTAAATACCATTTGGAGGCATTTAATGTTCGAGCAAAAACGGCTGATTTTCGACAAAAGAGATAACACCCCCCCATTACGTCATGCTTCAGAAATGTGGAAAATGGTCCGTTTTCAAATGTTTTATTTTTGAACGTCAGTTCACATTTGTAGGTGGATCATCAGTGTTAGAGCTAAAATTAGCATGTTTAAAGTGATTTTCATGCTTCCAGGGGCTCGGGAAGTTAATTAAATACCATTTGGAGGCATTTAATGTTCGAGCAAAAACGGCTGATTTTCGACAAAAGAGATAACACCCCCCCATTACGTCATGCTTCAGAAATGTGGAAAATGGTCCGTTTTCAAATGTTTTATTTTTGAACGTCAGTTCACATTTGTAGGTGGATCATCAGTGTTAGAGCTAAAATTAGCATGTTTAAAGTGATTTTCATGCTTCCAGGGGCTCGGGAAGTTAATTAAATACCATTTGGAGGCATTTAATGTTCGAGCAAAAACGGCTGATTTTCGACAAAAGAGATAACACCCCCCCATTACGTCATGCTTCAGAAATGTGGAAAATGGTCCGTTTTCAAATGTTTTATTTTTGAACGTCAGTTCACATTTGTAGGTGGATCATCAGTGTTAGAGCTAAAATTAGCATGTTTAAAGTGATTTTCATGCTTCCAGGGGCCCAAAACACAAGATTTATGGAATGGTTAAAAGTGCATGAAAATGGCCAATTTACTCACTCTGAGTTCTCAAAAAGGGTTTCTTCACCCCGGGAAGTTAATTAAATACCATTTGGAGGCATTTAATGTTCGAGCAAAAACGGCTGATTTTCGACAAAAGAGATAACACCCCCCCATTACGTCATGCTTCAGAAATGTGGAAAATGGTCCGTTTTCAAATGTTTTATTTTTGAACGTCAGTTCACATTTGTAGGTGGATCATCAGTGTTAGAGCTAAAATTAGCATGTTTAAAGTGATTTTCATGCTTCCAGGGGCCCAAAACACAAGATTTATGGAATGGTTAAAAGTGCATGAAAATGGCCAATTTACTCACTCTGAGTTCTCAAAAAGGGTTTCTTCACCCCGGGAAGTTAATTAAATACCATTTGGAGGCATTTAATGTTCGAGCAAAAACGGCTGATTTTCGACAAAAGAGATAACACCCCCCCATTACGTCATGCTTCAGAAATGTGGAAAATGGTCCGTTTTCAAATGTTTTATTTTTGAACGTCAGTTCACATTTGTAGGTGGATCATCAGTGTTAGAGCTAAAATTAGCATGTTTAAAGTGATTTTCATGCTTCCAGGGGCTCGGGAAGTTAATTAAATACCATTTGGAGGCATTTAATGTTCGAGCAAAAACGGCTGATTTTCGACAAAAGAGATAACACCCCCCCATTACGTCATGCTTCAGAAATGTGGAAAATGGTCCGTTTTCAAATGTTTTATTTTTGAACGTCAGTTCACATTTGTAGGTGGATCATCAGTGTTAGAGCTAAAATTAGCATGTTTAAAGTGATTTTCATGCTTCCAGGGGCTCGGGAAGTTAATTAAATACCATTTGGAGGCATTTAATGTTCGAGCAAAAACGGCTGATTTTCGACAAAAGAGATAACACCCCCCCATTACGTCATGCTTCAGAAATGTGGAAAATGGTCAGTTTTCAAATGTTTTATTTTTGAACGTCAGTTCACATTTGTAGGTGGATCATCAGTGTTAGAGCTAAAATTAGCATGTTTAAAGTGATTTTCATGCTTCCAGGGGCCCAAAACACAAGATTTATGGAATGGGTAAAAGTGCATGAAAATGGCCAATTTACTCACTCTGAGTTCTCAAAAAGGGTTTCTTCACCCCGGGAAGTTAATTAAATACCATTTGGAGACATTTAATGTTCGAGCAAAAACGGCTGATTTTCGACAAAAGAGATAACACCCCCCCATTACGTCATGCTTCAGAAATGTGGAAAATGGTCCGTTTTCAAATGTTTTATTTTTGAACGTCAGTTCACATTTGTAGGTGGATCATCAGTGTTAGAGCTAAAATTAGCATGTTTAAAGTGATTTTCATGCTTCCAGGGGCCCAAAACACAAGATTTATGGAATGGTTAAAATTGCATGAAAATGGCCAATTTACTCACTCTGAGTTCTCAAAAAGGGTTTCTTCACCCCGGGAAGTTAATTAAATACCATTTGGAGGCATTTAATGTTCGAGCAAAAACGGCTGATTTTCGACAAAAGAGATAACACCCCCCCATTACGTCATGCTTCAGAAATGTGGAAAATGGTCCGTTTTCAAATGTTTTATTTTTGAACGTCAGTTCACATTTGTAGGTGGATCATCAGTGTTAGAGCTAAAATTAGCATGTTTAAAGTGATTTTCATGCTTCCAGGGGCCCAAAACACAAGATTTATGGAATGGTTAAAAGTGCATGAAAATGGCCAATTTACTCACTCTGAGTTCTCAAAAAGGGTTTCTTCACCCCGGGAAGTTAATTAAATACCATTTGGAGGCATTTAATGTTCGAGCAAAAACGGCTGATTTTCGACAAAAGAGATAACACCCCCCCATTACGTCATGCTTCAGAAATGTGGAAAATGGTCAGTTTTCAAATGTTTTATTTTTGAACGTCAGTTCACATTTGTAGGTGGATCATCAGTGTTAGAGCTAAAATTAGCATGTTTAAAGTGATTTTCATGCTTCCAGGGGCTCGGGAAGTTAATTAAATACCATTTGGAGGCATTTAATGTTCGAGCAAAAACGGCTGATTTTCGACAAAAGAGATAACACCCCCCCATTACGTCATGCTTCAGAAATGTGGAAAATGGTCCGTTTTCAAATGTTTTATTTTTGAACGTCAGTTCACATTTGTAGGTGGATCATCAGTGTTAGAGCTAAAATTAGCATGTTTAAAGTGATTTTCATGCTTCCAGGGGCTCGGGAAGTTAATTAAATACCATTTGGAGGCATTTAATGTTCGAGCAAAAACGGCTGATTTTCGACAAAAGAGATAACACCCCCCCATTACGTCATGCTTCAGAAATGTGGAAAATGGTCCGTTTTCAAATGTTTTATTTTTGAACGTCAGTTCACATTTGTAGGTGGATCATCAGTGTTAGAGCTAAAATTAGCATGTTTAAAGTGATTTTCATGCTTCCAGGGGCCCAAAACACAAGATTTATGGAATGGTTAAAATTGCATGAAAATGGCCAATTTACTCACTCTGAGTTCTCAAAAAGGGTTTCTTCACCCCGGGAAGTTAATTAAATACCATTTGGAGGCATTTAATGTTCGAGCAAAAACGGCTGATTTTCGACAAAAGAGATAACACCCCCCCATTACGTCATGCTTCAGAAATGTGGAAAATGGTCCGTTTTCAAATGTTTTATTTTTGAACGTCAGTTCACATTTGTAGGTGGATCATCAGTGTTAGAGCTAAAATTAGCATGTTTAAAGTGATTTTCATGCTTCCAGGGGCCCAAAACACAAGATTTATGGAATGGTTAAAAGTGCATGAAAATGGCCAATTTACTCACTCTGAGTTCTCAAAAAGGGTTTCTTCACCCCGGGAAGTTAATTAAATACCATTAGGAGGCATTTAATGTTCGAGCAAAAACGGCTGATTTTCGACAAAAGAGATAACACCCCCCCATTACGTCATGCTTCAGAAATGTGGAAAATGGTCCGTTTTCAAATGTTTTATTTTTGAACGTCAGTTCACATTTGTAGGTGGATCATCAGTGTTAGAGCTAAAATTAGCATGTTTAAAGTGATTTTCATGCTTCCAGGGGCTCGGGAAGTTAATTAAATACCATTTGGAGGCATTTAATGTTCGAGCAAAAACGGCTGATTTTCGACAAAAGAGATAACACCCCCCCATTACGTCATGCTTCAGAAATGTGGAAAATGGTCCGTTTTCAAATGTTTTATTTTTGAACGTCAGTTCACATTTGTAGGTGGATCATCAGTGTTAGAGCTAAAATTAGCATGTTTAAAGTGATTTTCATGCTTCCAGGGGCTCGGGAAGTTAATTAAATACCATTTGGAGGCATTTAATGTTCGAGCAAAAACGGCTGATTTTCGACAAAAGAGATAACACCCCCCCATTACGTCATGCTTCAGAAATGTGGAAAATGGTCCGTTTTCAAATGTTTTATTTTTGAACGTCAGTTCACATTTGTAGGTGGATCATCAGTGTTAGAGCTAAAATTAGCATGTTTAAAGTGATTTTCATGCTTCCAGGGGCTCGGGAAGTTAATTAAATACCATTTGGAGGCATTTAATGTTCGAGCAAAAACGGCTGATTTTCGACAAAAGAGATAACACCCCCCCATTACGTCATGCTTCAGAAATGTGGAAAATGGTCCGTTTTCAAATGTTTTATTTTTGAACGTCAGTTCACATTTGTAGGTGGATCATCAGTGTTAGAGCTAAAATTAGCATGTTTAAAGTGATTTTCATGCTTCCAGGGGCCCAAAACACAAGATTTATGGAATGGTTAAAAGTGCATGAAAATGGCCAATTTACTCACTCTGAGTTCTCAAAAAGGGTTTCTTCACCCCGGGAAGTTAATTAAATACCATTTGGAGGCATTTAATGTTCGAGCAAAAACGGCTGATTTTCGACAAAAGAGATAACATCCCCCCATTACGTCATGCTTCAGAAATGTGGAAAATGGTCCGTTTTCAAATGTTTTATTTTTGAACGTCAGTTCACATTTGTAGGTGGATCATCAGTGTTAGAGCTAAAATTAGCATGTTTAAAGTGATTTTCATGCTTCCAGGGGCCCAAAACACAAGATTTATGGAATGGTTAAAAGTGCATGAAAATGGCCAATTTACTCACTCTGAGTTCTCAAAAAGGGTTTCTTCACCCCGGGAAGTTAATTAAATACCATTTGGAGGCATTTAATGTTCGAGCAAAAACGGCTGATTTTCGACAAAAGAGATAACACCCCCCCATTACGTCATGCTTCAGAAATGTGGAAAATGGTCCGTTTTCAAATGTTTTATTTTTGAACGTCAGTTCACATTTGTAGGTGGATCATCAGTGTTAGAGCTAAAATTAGCATGTTTAAAGTGATTTTCATGCTTCCAGGGGCTCGGGAAGTTAATTAAATACCATTTGGAGGCATTTAATGTTCGAGCAAAAACGGCTGATTTTCGACAAAAGAGATAACACCCCCCCATTACGTCATGCTTCAGAAATGTGGAAAATGGTCCGTTTTCAAATGTTTTATTTTTGAACGTCAGTTCACATTTGTAGGTGGATCATCAGTGTTAGAGCTAAAATTAGCATGTTTAAAGTGATTTTCATGCTTCCAGGGGCTCGGGAAGTTAATTAAATACCATTTGGAGGCATTTAATGTTCGAGCAAAAAATGCTGATTTTCGACAAAAGAGATAACACCCCCCCATCACGTCATGCTTCAGAAATGTGGAAAATGGTCCGTTTTCAAATGTTTTATTTTTGAACGTCAGTTCACATTTGTAGGTGGATCATCAGTGTTAGAGCTAAAATTTGCATGTTTAAAGTGATTTTCATGCTTCCAGGGGCTCGGGAAGTTAATTAAATACCATTTGGAGGCATTTAATGTTCGAGCAAAAACGGCTGATTTTCGACAAAAGAGATAACACCCCCCCATTACGTCATGCTTCAGAAATGTGGAAAATGGTCCGTTTTCAAATGTTTTATTTTTGAACGTCAGTTCACATTTGTAGGTGGATCATCAGTGTTAGAGCTAAAATTAGCATGTTTAAAGTGATTTTCATGCTTCCAGGGGCCCAAAACACAAGATTTATGGAATGGTTAAAAGTGCATGAAAATGGCCAATTTACTCACTCTGAGTTCTCAAAAAGGGTTTCTTCACCCCGGGAAGTTAATTAAATACCATTTGGAGGCATTTAATGTTCGAGCAAAAACGGCTGATTTTCGACAAAAGAGATAACACCCCCCCATTACGTCATGCTTCAGAAATGTGGAAAATGGTCCGTTTTCAAATGTTTTATTTTTGAACGTCAGTTCACATTTGTAGGTGGATCATCAGTGTTAGAGCTAAAATTAGCATGTTTAAAGTGATTTTCATGCTTCCAGGGGCTCGGGAAGTTAATTAAATACCATTTGGAGGCATTTAATGTTCGAGCAAAAACGGCTGATTTTCGACAAAAGAGATAACACCCCCCATTACGTCATGCTTCAGAAATGTGGAAAATGGTCCGTTTTCAAATGTTTTATTTTTGAACGTCAGTTCACATTTGTAGGTGGATCATCAGTGTTAGAGCTAAAATTAGCATGTTTAAAGTGATTTTCATGCTTCCAGGGGCCCAAAACACAAGATTTATGGAATGGTTAAAAGTGCATGAAAATGGCCAATTTACTCACTCTGAGTTCTCAAAAAGGGTTTCTTCACCCCAGGAAGTTAATTAAATACCATTTGGAGGCATTTAATGTTCGAGCAAAAACGGCTGATTTTCGACAAAAGAGATAACACCCCCCCATTACGTCATGCTTCAGAAATGTGGAAAATGGTCCGTTTTCAAATGTTTTATTTTTGAACGTCAGTTCACATTTGTAGGTGGATCATCAGTGTTAGAGCTAAAATTAGCATGTTTAAAGTGATTTTCATGCTTCCAGGGGCTCGGGAAGTTAATTAAATACCATTTGGAGGCATTTAATGTTCGAGCAAAAACGGCTGATTTTCGACAAAAGAGATAACACCCCCCCATTACGTCATGCTTCAGAAATGTGGAAAATGGTCCGTTTTCAAATGTTTTATTTTTGAACGTCAGTTTACATTTGTAGGTGGATCATCAGTGTTAGAGCTAAAATTAGCATGTTTAAAGTGATTTTCATGCTTCCAGGGGCCCAAAACACAAGATTTATGGAATGGTTAAAAGTGCATGAAAATGGCCAATTTACTCACTCTGAGTTCTCAAAAAGGGTTTCTTCACCCCGGGAAGTTAATTAAATACCATTTGGAGGCATTTAATGTTCGAGCAAAAACGGCTGATTTTCGACAAAAGAGATAACACCCCCCCATTACGTCATGCTTCAGAAATGTGGAAAATGGTCCGTTTTCAAATGTTTTATTTTTGAACGTCAGTTCACATTTGTAGGTGGATCATCAGTGTTAGAGCTAAAATTAGCATGTTTAAAGTGATTTTCATGCTTCCAGGGGCCCAAAACACAAGATTTATGGAATGGTTAAAAGTGCATGAAAATGGCCAATTTACTCACTCTGAGTTCTCAAAAAGGGTTTCTTCACCCCGGGAAGTTAATTAAATACCATTTGGAGGCATTTAATGTTCGAGCAAAAACGGCTGATTTTCGACAAAAGAGATAACACCCCCCCATTACGTCATGCTTCAGAAATGTGGAAAATGGTCCGTTTTCAAATGTTTTATTTTTGAACGTCAGTTCACATTTGTAGGTGGATCATCAGTGTTAGAGCTAAAATTAGCATGTTTAAAGTGATTTTCATGCTTCCAGGGGCTCGGGAAGTTAATTAAATACCATTTGGAGGCATTTAATGTTCGAGCAAAAACGGCTGATTTTCGACAAAAGAGATAACACCCCCCCATTACGTCATGCTTCAGAAATGTGGAAAATGGTCCGTTTTCAAATGTTTTATTTTTGAACGTCAGTTCACATTTGTAGGTGGATCATCAGTGTTAGAGCTAAAATTAGCATGTTTAAAGTGATTTTCATGCTTCCAGGGGCCCAAAACACAAGATTTATGGAATGGTTAAAAGTGCATGAAAATGGCCAATTTACTCACTCTGAGTTCTCAAAAAGGGTTTCTTCACCCCGGGAAGTTAATTAAATACCATTTGGAGGCATTTAATGTTCGAGCAAAAACGGCTGATTTTCGACAAAAGAGATAACACCCCCCCATTACGTCATGCTTCAGAAATGTGGAAAATGGTCCGTTTTCAAATGTTTTATTTTTGAACGTCAGTTCACATTTGTAGGTGGATCATCAGTGTTAGAGCTAAAATTAGCATGTTTAAAGTGATTTTCATGCTTCCAGGGGCTCGGGAAGTTAATTAAATACCATTTGGAGGCATTTAATGTTCGAGCAAAAACGGCTGATTTTCGACAAAAGAGATAACACCCCCCCATTACGTCATGCTTCAGAAATGTGGAAAATGGTCCGTTTTCAAATGTTTTATTTTTGAACGTCAGTTCACATTTGTAGGTGGATCATCAGTGTTAGAGCTAAAATTAGCATGTTTAAAGTGATTTTCATGCTTCCAGGGGCCCAAAACACAAGATTTATGGAATGGTTAAAAGTGCATGAAAATGGCCAATTTACTCACTCTGAGTTCTCAAAAAGGGTTTCTTCACCCCGGGAAGTTAATTAAATACCATTTGGAGGCATTTAATGTTCGAGCAAAAACGGCTGATTTTCGACAAAAGAGATAACACCCCCCCATTACGTCATGCTTCAGAAATGTGGAAAATGGTCCGTTTTCAAATGTTTTATTTTTGAACGTCAGTTCACATTTGTAGGTGGATCATCAGTGTTAGAGCTAAAATTAGCATGTTTAAAGTGATTTTCATGCTTCCAGGGGCCCAAAACACAAGATTTATGGAATGGTTAAAAGTGCATGAAAATGGCCAATTTACTCACTCTGAGTTCTCAAAAAGGGTTTCTTCACCCCGGGAAGTTAATTAAATACCATTTGGAGGCATTTAATGTTCGAGCAAAAACGGCTGATTTTCGACAAAAGAGATAACACCCCCCATTACGTCATGCTTCAGAAATGTGGAAAATGGTCCGTTTTCAAATGTTTTATTTTTGAACGTCAGTTCACATTTGTAGGTGGATCATCAGTGTTAGAGCTAAAATTAGCATGTTTAAAGTGATTTTCATGCTTCCAGGGGCTCGGGAAGTTAATTAAATACCATTTGGAGGCATTTAATGTTCGAGCAAAAACGGCTGATTTTCGACAAAAGAGATAACACCCCCCCATTACGTCATGCTTCAGAAATGTGGAAAATGGTCCGTTTTCAAATGTTTTATTTTTGAACGTCAGTTCACATTTGTAGGTGGATCATCAGTGTTAGAGCTAAAATTAGCATGTTTAAAGTGATTTTCATGCTTCCAGGGGCCCAAAACACAAGATTTATGGAATGGTTAAAAGTGCATGAAAATGGCCAATTTACTCACTCTGAGTTCTCAAAAAGGGTTTCTTCACCCCGGGAAGTTAATTAAATACCATTTGGAGGCATTTAATGTTCGAGCAAAAACGGCTGATTTTCGACAAAAGAGATAACACCCCCCCATTACGTCATGCTTCAGAAATGTGGAAAATGGTCCGTTTTCAAATGTTTTATTTTTGAACGTCAGTTCACATTTGTAGGTGGATCATCAGTGTTAGAGCTAAAATTAGCATGTTTAAAGTGATTTTCATGCTTCCAGGGGCTCGGGAAGTTAATTAAATACCATTTGGAGGCATTTAATGTTCGAGCAAAAACGGCTGATTTTCGACAAAAGAGATAACACCCCCCCATTACGTCATGCTTCAGAAATGTGGAAAATGGTCCGTTTTCAAATGTTTTATTTTTGAACGTCAGTTCACATTTGTAGGTGGATCATCAGTGTTAGAGCTAAAATTAGCATGTTTAAAGTGATTTTCATGCTTCCAGGGGCCCAAAACACAAGATTTATGGAATGGTTAAAAGTGCATGAAAATGGCCAATTTACTCACTCTGAGTTCTCAAAAAGGGTTTCTTCACCCCGGGAAGTTAATTAAATACCATTTGGAGGCATTTAATGTTCGAGCAAAAACGGCTGATTTTCGACAAAAGAGATAACACCCCCCCATTACGTCATGCTTCAGAAATGTGGAAAATGGTCCGTTTTCAAATGTTTTATTTTTGAACGTCAGTTCACATTTGTAGGTGGATCATCAGTGTTAGAGCTAAAATTAGCATGTTTAAAGTGATTTTCATGCTTCCAGGGGCCCAAAACACAAGATTTATGGAATGGTTAAAAGTGCATGAAAATGGCCAATTTACTCACTCTGAGTTCTCAAAAAGGGTTTCTTCACCCCGGGATGTTAATTAAATACCATTTGGAGGCATTTAATGTTCGAGCAAAAACGGCTGATTTTCGACAAAAGAGATAACACCCCCCCATTACGTCATGCTTCAGAAATGTGGAAAATGGTCCGTTTTCAAATGTTTTATTTTTGAACGTCAGTTCACATTTGTAGGTGGATCATCAGTGTTAGAGCTAAAATTAGCATGTTTAAAGTGATTTTCATGCTTCCAGGGGCTCGGGAAGTTAATTAAATACCATTTGGAGGCATTTAATGTTCGAGCAAAAACGGCTGATTTTCGACAAAAGAGATAACACCCCCCCATTACGTCATGCTTCAGAAATGTGGAAAATGGTCCGTTTTCAAATGTTTTATTTTTGAACGTCAGTTCACATTTGTAGGTGGATCATCAGTGTTAGAGCTAAAATTAGCATGTTTAAAGTGATTTTCATGCTTCCAGGGGCCCAAAACACAAGATTTATGGAATGGTTAAAAGTGCATGAAAATGGCCAATTTACTCACTCTGAGTTCTCAAAAAGGGTTTCTTCACCCCGGGAAGTTAATTAAATACCATTTGGAGGCATTTAATGTTCGAGCAAAAACGGCTGATTTTCGACAAAAGAGATAACACCCCCCCATTACGTCATGCTTCAGAAATGTGGAAAATGGTCCGTTTTCAAATGTTTTATTTTTGAACGTCAGTTCACATTTGTAGGTGGATCATCAGTGTTAGAGCTAAAATTAGCATGTTTAAAGTGATTTTCATGCTTCCAGGGGCTCGGGAAGTTAATTAAATACCATTTGGAGGCATTTAATGTTCGAGCAAAAACGGCTGATTTTCGACAAAAGAGATAACACCCCCCCATTACGTCATGCTTCAGAAATGTGGAAAATGGTCCGTTTTCAAATGTTTTATTTTTGAACGTCAGTTCACATTTGTAGGTGGATCATCAGTGTTAGAGCTAAAATTAGCATGTTTAAAGTGATTTTCATGCTTCCAGGGGCCCAAAACACAAGATTTATGGAATGGTTAAAAGTGCATGAAAATGGCCAATTTACTCACTCTGAGTTCTCAAAAAGGGTTTCTTCACCCCGGGAAGTTAATTAAATACCATTTGGAGGCATTTAATGTTCGAGCAAAAACGGCTGATTTTCGACAAAAGAGATAACACCCCCCCATTACGTCATGCTTCAGAAATGTGGAAAATGGTCCGTTTTCAAATGTTTTATTTTTGAACGTCAGTTCACATTTGTAGGTGGATCATCAGTGTTAGAGCTAAAATTAGCATGTTTAAAGTGATTTTCATGCTTCCAGGGGCTCGGGAAGTTAATTAAATACCATTTGGAGGCATTTAATGTTCGAGCAAAAACGGCTGATTTTCGACAAAAGAGATAACACCCCCCCATTACGTCATGCTTCAGAAATGTGGAAAATGGTCCGTTTTCAAATGTTTTATTTTTGAACGTCAGTTCACATTTGTAGGTGGATCATCAGTGTTAGAGCTAAAATTAGCATGTTTAAAGTGATTTTCATGCTTCCAGGGGCCCAAAACACAAGATTTATGGAATGGTTAAAAGTGCATGAAAATGGCCAATTTACTCACTCTGAGTTCTCAAAAAGGGTTTCTTCACCCTGGGAAGTTAATTAAATACCATTTGGAGGCATTTAATGTTCGAGCAAAAACGGCTGATTTTCGACAAAAGAGATAACACCCCCCCATTACGTCATGCTTCAGAAATGTGGAAAATGGTCCGTTTTCAAATGTTTTATTTTTGAACGTCAGTTCACATTTGTAGGTGGATCATCAGTGTTAGAGCTAAAATTAGCATGTTTAAAGTGATTTTCATGCTTCCAGGGGCTCGGGAAGTTAATTAAATACCATTTGGAGGCATTTAATGTTCGAGCAAAAACGGCTGATTTTCGACAAAAGAGATAACACCCCCCCATTACGTCATGCTTCAGAAATGTGGAAAATGGTCCGTTTTCAAATGTTTTATTTTTGAACGTCAGTTCACATTTGTAGGTCGATCATCAGTGTTAGAGCTAAAATTAGCATGTTTAAAGTGATTTTCATGCTTCCAGGGGCCCAAAACACAAGATTTATGGAATGGTTAAAAGTGCATGAAAATGGCCAATTTACTCACTCTGAGTTCTCAAAAAGGGTTTCTTCACCCCGGGAAGTTAATTAAATACCATTTGGAGGCATTTAATGTTCGAGCAAAAACGGCTGATTTTCGACAAAAGAGATAACACCCCCCCATTACGTCATGCTTCAGAAATGTGGAAAATGGTCCGTTTTCAAATGTTTTATTTTTGAACGTCAGTTCACATTTGTAGGTGGATCATCAGTGTTAGAGCTAAAATTAGCATGTTTAAAGTGATTTTCATGCTTCCAGGGGCCCAAAACACAAGATTTATGGAATGGTTAAAAGTGCATGAAAATGGCCAATTTACTCATTCTGAGTTCTCAAAAAGGGTTTCTTCACCCCGGGAAGTTAATTAAATACCATTTGGAGGCATTTAATGTTCGAGCAAAAACGGCTGATTTTCGACAAAAGAGATAACACCCCCCCATTACGTCATGCTTCAGAAATGTGGAAAATGGTCCGTTTTCAAATGTTTTATTTTTGAACGTCAGTTCACATTTGTAGGTGGATCATCAGTGTTAGAGCTAAAATTAGCATGTTTAAAGTGATTTTCATGCTTCCAGGGGCTCGGGAAGTTAATTAAATACCATTTGGAGGCATTTAATGTTCGAGCAAAAACGGCTGATTTTCGACAAAAGAGATAACACCCCCCCATTACGTCATGCTTCAGAAATGTGGAAAATGGTCCGTTTTCAAATGTTTTATTTTTGAACGTCAGTTCACATTTGTAGGTGGATCATCAGTGTTAGAGCTAAAATTAGCATGTTTAAAGTGATTTTCATGCTTCCAGGGGCCCAAAACACAAGATTTATGGAATGGTTAAAAGTGCATGAAAATGGCCAATTTACTCACTCTGAGTTCTCAAAAAGGGTTTCTTCACCCCGGGAAGTTAATTAAATACCATTTGGAGGCATTTAATGTTCGAGCAAAAACGGCTGATTTTCGACAAAAGAGATAACACCCCCCCATTACGTCATGCTTCAGAAATGTGGAAAATGGTCCGTTTTCAAATGTTTTATTTTTGAACGTCAGTTCACATTTGTAGGTGGATCATCAGTGTTAGAGCTAAAATTAGCATGTTTAAAGTGATTTTCATGCTTCTTGGGGCCCAAAACACAAGATTTATGGAATGGTTAAAAGTGCTTGAAAATGGCCAATTTACTCACTCTGAGTTCTCAAAAAGGGTTTCTTCACCCCGGGAAGTTAATTAAATACCATTTGGAGGCATTTAATGTTAGAGCAAAAACGGCTGATTTTCGACAAAAGAGATAACACCCCCCATTACGTCATGCTTCAGAAATGTGGAAAATGGTCCGTTTTCAAATGTTTTATTTTTGAACGTCAGTTCACATTTGTAGGTGGATCATCAGTGTTAGAGCTAAAATTAGCATGTTTAAAGTGATTTTCATGCTTCCAGGGGCTCGGGAAGTTAATTAAATACCATTTGGAGGCATTTAATGTTCGAGCAAAAACGGCTGATTTTCGACAAAAGAGATAACACCCCCCCATTACGTCATGCTTCAGAAATGTGGAAAATGGTCCGTTTTCAAATGTTTTATTTTTGAACGTCAGTTCACATTTGTAGGTGGATCATCAGTGTTAGAGCTAAAATTAGCATGTTTAAAGTGATTTTCATGCTTCCAGGGGCTCGGGAAGTTAATTAAATACCATTTTGAGGCATTTAATGTTCGAGCAAAAACGGCTGATTTTCGACAAAAGAGATAACACCCCCCCATTACGTCATGCTTCAGAAATGTGGAAAATGGTCCGTTTTCAAATGTTTTATTTTTGAACGTCAGTTCACATTTGTAGGTGGATCATCAGTGTTAGAGCTAAAATTAGCATGTTTAAAGTGATTTTCATGCTTCCAGGGGCTCGGGAAGTTAATTAAATACCATTTGGAGGCATTTAATGTTCGAGCAAAAACGGCTGATTTTCGACAAAAGAGATAACACCCCCCCATTACGTCATGCTTCAGAAATGTGGAAAATGGTCCGTTTTCAAATGTTTTATTTTTGAACGTCAGTTCACATTTGTAGGTGGATCATCAGTGTTAGAGCTAAAATTAGCATGTTTAAAGTGATTTTCATGCTTCCAGGGGCCCAAAACACAAGATTTATGGAATGGTTAAAAGTGCATGAAAATGGCCAATTTACTCACTCTGAGTTCTCAAAAAGGGTTTCTTCACCCCGGGAAGTTAATTAAATACCATTTGGAGGCATTTAATGTTCGAGCAAAAACGGCTGATTTTCGACAAAAGAGATAACACCCCCCCATTACGTCATGCTTCAGAAATGTGGAAAATGGTCCGTTTTCAAATGTATTATTTTTGAACGTCAGTTCACATTTGTAGGTGGATCATCAGTGTTAGAGCTAAAATTAGCATGTTTAAAGTGATTTTCATGCTTCCAGGGGCCCAAAACACAAGATTTATGGAATGGTTAAAAGTGCATGAAAATGGCCAATTTACTCACTCTGAGTTCTCAAAAAGGGTTTCTTCACCCCGGGAAGTTAATTAAATACCATTTGGAGGCATTTAATGTTCGAGCAAAAACGGCTGATTTTCGACAAAAGAGATAACACCCCCCCATTACGTCATGCTTCAGAAATGTGGAAAATGGTCCGTTTTCAAATGTTTTATTTTTGAACGTCAGTTCACATTTGTAGGTGGATCATCAGTGTTAGAGCTAAAATTAGCATGTTTAAAGTGATTTTCATGCTTCTTGGGGCCCAAAACACAAGATTTATGGAATGGTTAAAAGTGCATGAAAATGGTCAATTTACTCACTCTGAGTTCTCAAAAAGGGTTTCTTCACCCCGGGAAGTTAATTAAATACCATTTGGAGGCATTTAATGTTAGAGCAAAAACGGCTGATTTTCGACAAAAGAGAT
The DNA here is from genome assembly GCF_964263255.1 of Lissotriton vulgaris. Lineage (NCBI taxonomy): Eukaryota > Metazoa > Chordata > Amphibia > Caudata > Salamandridae > Lissotriton > Lissotriton vulgaris. The sequence goes on along the minus strand of NW_028240665.1, from coordinate 189,421 downwards.
AACACCCCCCCATTACGTCATGCTTCAGAAATGTGGAAAATGGTCCGTTTTCAAATGTTTTATTTTTGAACGTCAGTTCACATTTGTAGGTGGATCATCAGTGTTAGAGCTAAAATTAGCATGTTTAAAGTGATTTTCATGCTTCCAGGGGCTCGGGAAGTTAATTAAATACCATTTGGAGGCATTTAATGTTCGAGCAAAAACGGCTGATTTTCGACAAAAGAGATAACACCCCCCCATTACGTCATGCTTCAGAAATGTGGAAAATGGTCCGTTTTCAAATGTTTTATTTTTGAACGTCAGTTCACATTTGTAGGTGGATCATCAGTGTTAGAGCTAAAATTAGCATGTTTAAAGTGATTTTCATGCTTCCAGGGGCCCAAAACACAAGATTTATGGAATGGTTAAAAGTGCATGAAAATGGCCAATTTACTCACTCTGAGTTCTCAAAAAGGGTTTCTTCACCCCGGGAAGTTAATTAAATACCATTTGGAGGCATTTAATGTTCGAGCAAAAACGGCTGATTTTCGACAAAAGAGATAACACCCCCCCATTACGTCATGCTTCAGAAATGTGGAAAATGGTCCGTTTTCAAATGTTTTATTTTTGAACGTCAGTTCACATTTGTAGGTGGATCATCAGTGTTAGAGCTAAAATTAGCATGTTTAAAGTGATTTTCATGCTTCCAGGGGCCCAAAACACAAGATTTATGGAATGGTTAAAAGTGCATGAAAATGGCCAATTTACTCACTCTGAGTTCTCAAAAAGGGTTTCTTCACCCCGGGAAGTTAATTAAATACCATTTGGAGGCATTTAATGTTCGAGCAAAAACGGCTGATTTTCGACAAAAGAGATAACACCCCCCCATTACGTCATGCTTCAGAAATGTGGAAAATGGTCCGTTTTCAAATGTTTTATTTTTGAACGTCAGTTCACATTTGTAGGTGGATCATCAGTGTTAGAGCTAAAATTAGCATGTTTAAAGTGATTTTCATGCTTCCAGGGGCCCAAAACACAAGATTTATGGAATGGTTAAAAGTGCATGAAAATGGCCAATTTACTCACTCTGAGTTCTCAAAAAGGGTTTCTTCACCCCGGGAAGTTAATTAAATACCATTTGGAGGCATTTAATGTTCGAGCAAAAATGGCTGATTTTCGACAAAAGAGATAACACCCCCCCATTACGTCATGCTTCAGAAATGTGGAAAATGGTCCGTTTTCAAATGTTTTATTTTTGAACTTCAGTTCACATTTGTAGGTGGATCATCAGTGTTAGAGCTAAAATTAGCATGTTTAAAGTGATTTTCATGCTTCCAGGGGCTCGGGAAGTTAATTAAATACCATTTGGAGGCATTTAATGTTCGAGCAAAAACGGCTGATTTTCGACAAAAGAGATAACACCCCCCCATTACGTCATGCTTCAGAAATGTGGAAAATGGTCCGTTTTCAAATGTTTTATTTTTGAACGTCAGTTCACATTTGTAGGTGGATCATCAGTGTTAGAGCTAAAATTAGCATGTTTAAAGTGATTTTCATGCTTCCAGGGGCCCAAAACACAAGATTTATGGAATGGTTAAAAGTGCATGAAAATGGCCAATTTACTCACTCTGAGTTCTCAAAAAGGGTTTCTTCATCCCGGGAAGTTAATTAAATACCATTTGGAGGCATTTAATGTTCGAGCAAAAACGGCTGATTTTCGACAAAAGAGATAACACCCCCCCATTACGTCATGCTTCAGAAATGTGGAAAATGGTCCGTTTTCAAATGTTTTATTTTTGAACGTCAGTTCACATTTGTAGGTGGATCATCAGTGTTAGAGCTAAAATTAGCATGTTTAAAGTGATTTTCATGCTTCCAGGGGCCCAAAACACAAGATTTATGGAATGGTTAAAAGTGCATGAAAATGGCCAATTTACTCACTCTGAGTTCTCAAAAAGGGTTTCTTCACCCCGGGAAGTTAATTAAATACCATTTGGAGGCATTTAATGTTCGAGCAAAAACGGCTGATTTTCGACAAAAGAGATAACACCCCCCCATTACGTCATGCTTCAGAAATGTGGAAAATGGTCCGTTTTCAAATGTTTTATTTTTGAACGTCAGTTCACATTTGTAGGTGGATCATCAGTGTTAGAGCTAAAATTAGCATGTTTAAAGTGATTTTCATGCTTCCAGGGGCTCGGGAAGTTAATTAAATACCATTTGGAGGCATTTAATGTTCGAGCAAAAACGGCTGATTTTCGACAAAAGAGATAACACCCCCCCATTACGTCATGCTTCAGAAATGTGGAAAATGGTCCGTTTTCAAATGTTTTATTTTTGAACGTCAGTTCACATTTGTAGGTGGATCATCAGTGTTAGAGCTAAAATTAGCATGTTTAAAGTGATTTTCATGCTTCCAGGGGCCCAAAACACAAGATTTATGGAATGGTTAAAAGTGCATGAAAATGGCCAATTTACTCACTCTGAGTTCTCAAAAAGGGTTTCTTCACCCCGGGAAGTTAATTAAATACCATTTGGAGGCATTTAATGTTCGAGCAAAAACGGCTGATTTTCGACAAAAGAGATAACACCCCCCCATTACGTCATGCTTCAGAAATGTGGAAAATGGTCCGTTTTCAAATGTTTTATTTTTGAACGTCAGTTCACATTTGTAGGTGGATCATCAGTGTTAGAGCTAAAATTAGCATGTTTAAAGTGATTTTCATGCTTCCAGGGGCCCAAAACACAAGATTTATGGAATGGTTAAAAGTGCATGAAAATGGCCAATTTACTCACTCTGAGTTCTCAAAAAGGGTTTCTTCACCCCGGGAAGTTAATTAAATACCATTTGGAGGCATTTAATGTTCGAGCAAAAACGGCTGATTTTCGACAAAAGAGATAACACCCCCCCATTACGTCATGCTTCAGAAATGTGGAAAATGGTCCGTTTTCAAATGTTTTATTTTTGAACGTCAGTTCACATTTGTAGGTGGATCATCAGTGTTAGAGCTAAAATTAGCATGTTTAAAGTGATTTTCATGCTTCCAGGGGCTCGGGAAGTTAATTAAATACCATTTGGAGGCATTTAATGTTCGAGCAAAAACGGCTGATTTTCGACAAAAGAGATAACACCCCCCCATTACGTCATGCTTCAGAAATGTGGAAAATGGTCCGTTTTCAAATGTTTTATTTTTGAACGTCAGTTCACATTTGTAGGTGGATCATCAGTGTTAGAGCTAAAATTAGCATGTTTAAAGTGATTTTCATGCTTCCAGGGGCCCAAAACACAAGATTTATGGAATGGTTAAAAGTGCATGAAAATGGCCAATTTACTCACTCTGAGTTCTCAAAAAGGGTTTCTTCACCCCGGGAAGTTAATTAAATACCATTTGGAGGCATTTAATGTTCGAGCAAAAACGGCTGATTTTCGACAAAAGAGATAACACCCCCCCATTACGTCATGCTTCAGAAATGTGGAAAATGGTCCGTTTTCAAATGTTTTATTTTTGAACGTCAGTTCACATTTGTAGGTGGATCATCAGTGTTAGAGCTAAAATTAGCATGTTTAAAGTGATTTTCATGCTTCTTGGGGCCCAAAACACAAGATTTATGGAATGGTTAAAAGTGCATGAAAATGGCCAATTTACTCACTCTGAGTTCTCAAAAAGGGTTTCTTCACCCCGGGAAGTTAATTAAATACCATTTGGAGGCATTTAATGTTAGAGCAAAAACGGCTGATTTTCGACAAAAGAGATAACACCCCCCATTACGTCATGCTTCAGAAATGTGGAAAATGGTCCGTTTTCAAATGTTTTATTTTTGAACGTCAGTTCACATTTGTAGGTGGATCATCAGTGTTAGAGCTAAAATTAGCATGTTTAAAGTGATTTTCATGCTTCCAGGGGCTCGGGAAGTTAATTAAATACCATTTGGAGGCATTTAATGTTCGAGCAAAAACGGCTGATTTTCGACAAAAGAGATAACACCCCCCCATTACGTCATGCTTCAGAAATGTGGAAAATTGTCCGTTTTCAAATGTTTTATTTTTGAACGTCAGTTCACATTTGTAGGTGGATCATCAGTGTTAGAGCTAAAATTAGCATGTTTAAAGTGATTTTCATGCTTCCAGGGGCTCGGGAAGTTAATTAAATACCATTTTGAGGCATTTAATGTTCGAGCAAAAACGGCTGATTTTCGACAAAAGAGATAACACCCCCCCATTACGTCATGCTTCAGAAATGTGGAAAATGGTCCGTTTTCAAATGTTTTATTTTTGAACGTCAGTTCACATTTGTAGGTGGATCATCAGTGTTAGAGCTAAAATTAGCATGTTTAAAGTGATTTTCATGCTTCCAGGGGCTCGGGAAGTTAATTAAATACCATTTGGAGGCATTTAATGTTCGAGCAAAAACGGCTGATTTTCGACAAAAGAGATAACACCCCCCCATTACGTCATGCTTCAGAAATGTGGAAAATGGTCCGTTTTCAAATGTTTTATTTTTGAACGTCAGTTCACATTTGTAGGTGGATCATCAGTGTTAGAGCTAAAATTAGCATGTTTAAAGTGATTTTCATGCTTCCAGGGGCCCAAAACACAAGATTTATGGAATGGTTAAAAGTGCATGAAAATGGCCAATTTACTCACTCTGAGTTCTCAAAAAGGGTTTCTTCACCCCGGGAAGTTAATTAAATACCATTTGGAGGCATTTAATGTTCGAGCAAAAACGGCTGATTTTCGACAAAAGAGATAACACCCCCCCATTACGTCATGCTTCAGAAATGTGGAAAATGGTCCGTTTTCAAATGTTTTATTTTTGAACGTCAGTTCACATTTGTAGGTGGATCATCAGTGTTAGAGCTAAAATTAGCATGTTTAAAGTGATTTTCATGCTTCTTGGGGCCCAAAACACAAGATTTATGGAATGGTTAAAAGTGCATGAAAATGGCCAATTTACTCACTCTGAGTTCTCAAAAAGGGTTTCTTCACCCCGGGAAGTTAATTAAATACCATTTGGAGGCATTTAATGTTAGAGCAAAAACGGCTGATTTTCGACAAAAGAGATAACACCCCCCATTACGTCATGCTTCAGAAATGTGGAAAATGGTCCGTTTTCAAATGTTTTATTTTTGAACGTCAGTTCACATTTGTAGGTGGATCATCAGTGTTAGAGCTAAAATTAGCATGTTTAAAGTGATTTTCATGCTTCCAGGGGCTCGGGAAGTTAATTAAATACCATTTGGAGGCATTTAATGTTCGAGCAAAAACGGCTGATTTTCGACAAAAGAGATAACACCCCCCCATTACGTCATGCTTCAGAAATGTGGAAAATGGTCCGTTTTCAAATGTTTTATTTTTGAACGTCAGTTCACATTTGTAGGTGGATCATCAGTGTTAGAGCTAAAATTAGCATGTTTAAAGTGATTTTCATGCTTCCAGGGGCTCGGGAAGTTAATTAAATACCATTTTGAGGCATTTAATGTTCGAGCAAAAACGGCTGATTTTCGACAAAAGAGATAACACCCCCCCATTACGTCATGCTTCAGAAATGTGGAAAATGGTCCGTTTTCAAATGTTTTATTTTTGAACGTCAGTTCACATTTGTAGGTGGATCATCAGTGTTAGAGCTAAAATTAGCATGTTTAAAGTGATTTTCATGCTTCCAGGGGCTCGGGAAGTTAATTAAATACCATTTGGAGGCATTTAATGTTCGAGCAAAAACGGCTGATTTTCGACAAAAGAGATAACACCCCCCCATTACGTCATGCTTCAGAAATGTGGAAAATGGTCCGTTTTCAAATGTTTTATTTTTGAACGTCAGTTCACATTTGTAGGTGGATCATCAGTGTTAGAGCTAAAATTAGCATGTTTAAAGTGATTTTCATGCTTCCAGGGGCCCAAAACACAAGATTTATGGAATGGTTAAAAGTGCATGAAAATGGCCAATTTACTCACTCTGAGTTCTCAAAAAGGGTTTCTTCACCCCGGGAAGTTAATTAAATACCATTTGGAGGCATTTAATGTTCGAGCAAAAACGGCTGATTTTCGACAAAAGAGATAACACCCCCCCATTACGTCATGCTTCAGAAATGTGGAAAATGGTCCGTTTTCAAATGTATTATTTTTGAACGTCAGTTCACATTTGTAGGTGGATCATCAGTGTTAGAGCTAAAATTAGCATGTTTAAAGTGATTTTCATGCTTCCAGGGGCCCAAAACACAAGATTTATGGAATGGTTAAAAGTGCATGAAAATGGCCAATTTACTCACTCTGAGTTCTCAAAAAGGGTTTCTTCACCCCGGGAAGTTAATTAAATACCATTTGGAGGCATTTAATGTTCGAGCAAAAACGGCTGATTTTCGACAAAAGAGATAACACCCCCCCATTACGTCATGCTTCAGAAATGTGGAAAATGGTCCGTTTTCAAATGTTTTATTTTTGAACGTCAGTTCACATTTGTAGGTGGATCATCAGTGTTAGAGCTAAAATTAGCATGTTTAAAGTGATTTTCATGCTTCTTGGGGCCCAAAACACAAGATTTATGGAATGGTTAAAAGTGCATGAAAATGGTCAATTTACTCACTCTGAGTTCTCAAAAAGGGTTTCTTCACCCCGGGAAGTTAATTAAATACCATTTGGAGGCATTTAATGTTAGAGCAAAAACGGCTGATTTTCGACAAAAGAGATAACACCCCCCCATTACGTCATGCTTCAGAAATGTGGAAAATGGTCCGTTTTCAAATGTTTTATTTTTGAACGTCAGTTCACATTTGTAGGTGGATCATCAGTGTTAGAGCTAAAATTAGCATGTTTAAAGTGATTTTCATGCTTCCAGGGGCTCGGGAAGTTAATTAAATACCATTTGGAGGCATTTAATGTTCGAGCAAAAACGGCTGATTTTCGACAAAAGAGATAACACCCCCCCATTACGTCATGCTTCAGAAATGTGGAAAATGGTCCGTTTTCAAATGTTTTATTTTTGAACGTCAGTTCACATTTGTAGGTGGATCATCAGTGTTAGAGCTAAAATTAGCATGTTTAAAGTGATTTTCATGCTTCCAGGGGCCCAAAACACAAGATTTATGGAATGGTTAAAAGTGCATGAAAATGGCCAATTTACTCACTCTGAGTTCTCAAAAAGGGTTTCTTCACCCCGGGAAGTTAATTAAATACCATTTGGAGGCATTTAATGTTCGAGCAAAAACGGCTGATTTTCGACAAAAGAGATAACACCCCCCCATTACGTCATGCTTCAGAAATGTGGAAAATGGTCCGTTTTCAAATGTTTTATTTTTGAACGTCAGTTCACATTTGTAGGTGGATCATCAGTGTTAGAGCTAAAATTAGCATGTTTAAAGTGATTTTCATGCTTCCAGGGGCCCAAAACACAAGATTTATGGAATGGTTAAAAGTGCATGAAAATGGCCAATTTACTCACTCTGAGTTCTCAAAAAGGGTTTCTTCACCCCGGGAAGTTAATTAAATACCATTTGGAGGCATTTAATGTTCGAGCAAAAACGGCTGATTTTCGACAAAAGAGATAACACCCCCCCATTACGTCATGCTTCAGAAATGTGGAAAATGGTCCGTTTTTCAAATGTTTTATTTTTGAACGTCAGTTCACATTTGTAGGTGGATCATCAGTGTTAGAGCTAAAATTAGCATGTTTAAAGTGATTTTCATGCTTTCAGGGGCCCAAAACACAAGATTTATGGAATGGTTAAAAGTGCATGAAAATGGCCAATTTACTCACTCTGAGTTCTCAAAAAGGGTTTCTTCACCCCGGGAAGTTAATTAAATACCATTTGGAGGCATTTAATGTTCGAGCAAAAACGGCTGATTTTCGACAAAAGAGATAACACCCCCCCATTACGTCATGCTTCAGAAATGTGGAAAATGGTCCGTTTTCAAATGTTTTATTTTTGAACTTCAGTTCACATTTGTAGGTGGATCATCAGTGTTAGAGCTAAAATTAGCATGTTTAAACTGATTTTCATGCTTCCAGGGGCTCGGGAAGTTAATTAAATACCATTTGGAGGCATTTAATGTTCGAGCAAAAACGGCTGATTTTCGACAAAAGAGATAACACCCCCCCATTACGTCATGCTTCAGAAATGTGGAAAATGGTCCGTTTTCAAATGTTTTATTTTTGAACGTCAGTTCACATTTGTAGGTGGATCATCAGTGTTAGAGCTAAAATTAGCATGTTTAAAGTGATTTTCATGCTTCCAGGGGCCCAAAACACAAGATTTATGGAATGGTTAAAAGTGCATGAAAATGGCCAATTTACTCACTCTGAGTTCTCAAAAAGGGTTTCTTCACCCCGGGAAGTTAATTAAATACCATTTGGAGGCATTTAATGTTCGAGCAAAAACGGCTGATTTTCGACAAAAGAGATAACACCCCCCCATTACGTCATGCTTCAGAAATGTGGAAAATGGTCCGTTTTCAAATGTTTTATTTTTGAACGTCAGTTCACATTTGTAGGTGGATCATCAGTGTTAGAGCTAAAATTAGCATGTTTAAAGTGATTTTCATGCTTCCAGGGGCCCAAAACACAAGATTTATGGAATGGTTAAAAGTGCATGAAAATGGCCAATTTACTCACTCTGAGTTCTCAAAAAGGGTTTCTTCACCCCGGGAAGTTAATTAAATACCATTTGGAGGCATTTAATGTTCGAGCAAAAACGGCTGATTTTCGACAAAAGAGATAACACCCCCCCATTACGTCATGCTTCAGAAATGTGGAAAATGGTCCGTTTTCAAATGTTTTATTTTTGAACGTCAGTTCACATTTGTAGGTGGATCATCAGTGTTAGAGCTAAAATTAGCATGTTTAAAGTGATTTTCATGCTTCCAGGGGCTCGGGAAGTTAATTAAATACCATTTGGAGGCATTTAATGTTCGAGCAAAAACGGCTGATTTTCGACAAAAGAGATAACACCCCCCCATTACGTCATGCTTCAGAAATGTGGAAAATGGTCCGTTTTCAAATGTTTTATTTTTGAACGTCAGTTCACATTTGTAGGTGGATCATCAGTGTTAGAGCTAAAATTAGCATGTTTAAAGTGATTTTCATGCTTCCAGGGGCCCAAAACACAAGATTTATGGAATGGTTAAAAGTGCATGAAAATGGCCAATTTACTCACTCTGAGTTCTCAAAAAGGGTTTCTTCACCCCGGGAAGTTAATTAAATACCATTTGGAGGCATTTAATGTTCGAGCAAAAACGGCTGATTTTCGACAAAAGAGATAACACCCCCCCATTACGTCATGCTTCAGAAATGTGGAAAATGGTCCGTTTTCAAATGTTTTATTTTTGAACGTCAGTTCACATTTGTAGGTGGATCATCAGTGTTAGAGCTAAAATTAGCATGTTTAAAGTGATTTTCATGCTTCCAGGGGCCCAAAACACAAGATTTATGGAATGGTTAAAAGTGCATGAAAATGGCCAATTTACTCACTCTGAGTTCTCAAAAAGGGTTTCTTCACCCCGGGAAGTTAATTAAATACCATTTGGAGGCATTTAATGTTCGAGCAAAAACGGCTGATTTTCGACAAAAGAGATAACACCCCCCATTACGTCATGCTTCAGAAATGTGGAAAATGGTCCGTTTTCAAATGTTTTATTTTTGAACGTCAGTTCACATTTGTAGGTGGATCATCAGTGTTAGAGCTAAAATTAGCATGTTTAAAGTGATTTTCATGCTTCCAGGGGCTCGGGAAGTTAATTAAATACCATTTGGAGGCATTTAATGTTCGAGCAAAAACGGCTGATTTTCGACAAAAGAGATAACACCCCCCCATTACGTCATGCTTCAGAAATGTGGAAAATGGTCCGTTTTCAAATGTTTTATTTTTGAACGTCAGTTCACATTTGTAGGTGGATCATCAGTGTTAGAGCTAAAATTAGCATGTTTAAAGTGATTTTCATGCTTCCAGGGGCCCAAAACACAAGATTTATGGAATGGTTAAAAGTGCATGAAAATGGCCAATTTACTCACTCTGAGTTCTCAAAAAGGGTTTCTTCACCCCGGGAAGTTAATTAAATACCATTTGGAGGCATTTAATGTTCGAGCAAAAACGGCTGATTTTCGACAAAAGAGATAACACCCCCCCATTACGTCATGCTTCAGAAATGTGGAAAATGGTCCGTTTTCAAATGTTTTATTTTTGAACGTCAGTTCACATTTGTAGGTGGATCATCAGTGTTAGAGCTAAAATTAGCATGTTTAAAGTGATTTTCATGCTTCCAGGGGCTCGGGAAGTTAATTAAATACCATTTGGAGGCATTTAATGTTCGAGCAAAAACGGCTGATTTTCGACAAAAGAGATAACACCCCCCCATTACGTCATGCTTCAGAAATGTGGAAAATGGTCCGTTTTCAAATGTTTTATTTTTGAACGTCAGTTCACATTTGTAGGTGGATCATCAGTGTTAGAGCTAAAATTAGCATGTTTAAAGTGATTTTCATGCTTCCAGGGGCCCAAAACACAAGATTTATGGAATGGTTAAAAGTGCATGAAAATGGCCAATTTACTCACTCTGAGTTCTCAAAAAGGGTTTCTTCACCCCGGGAAGTTAATTAAATACCATTTGGAGGCATTTAATGTTCGAGCAAAAACGGCTGATTTTCGACAAAAGAGATAACACCCCCCCATTACGTCATGCTTCAGAAATGTGGAAAATGGTCCGTTTTCAAATGTTTTATTTTTGAACGTCAGTTCACATTTGTAGGTGGATCATCAGTGTTAGAGCTAAAATTAGCATGTTTAAAGTGATTTTCATGCTTCCAGGGGCCCAAAACACAAGATTTATGGAATGGTTAAAAGTGCATGAAAATGGCCAATTTACTCACTCTGAGTTCTGAAAAAGGGTTTCTTCACCCCGGGAAGTTAATTAAATACCATTTGGAGGCATTTAATGTTCGAGCAAAAACGGCTGATTTTCGACAAAAGAGATAACACCCCCCCATTACGTCATGCTTCAGAAATGTGGAAAATGGTCCGTTTTCAAATGTTTTATTTTTGAACGTCAGTTCACATTTGTAGGTGGATCATCAGTGTTAGAGCTAAAATTAGCATGTTTACAGTGATTTTCATGCTTCCAGGGGCTCGGGAAGTTAATTAAATACCATTTGGAGGCATTTAATGTTCGAGCAAAAACGGCTGATTTTCGACAAAAGAGATAACACCCCCCCATTACGTCATGCTTCAGAAATGTGGAAAATGGTCCGTTTTCAAATGTTTTATTTTTGAACGTCAGTTCACATTTGTAGGTGGATCATCAGTGTTAGAGCTAAAATTAGCATGTTTAAAGTGATTTTCATGCTTCCAGGGGCCCAAAACACAAGATTTATGGAATGGTTAAAAGTGCATGAAAATGGCCAATTTACTCACTCTGAGTTCTCAAAAAGGGTTTCTTCACCCCGGGAAGTTAATTAAATACCATTTGGAGGCATTTAATGTTCGAGCAAAAACGGCTGATTTTCGACAAAAGAGATAACACCCCCCCATTACGTCATGCTTCAGAAATGTGGAAAATGGTCCGTTTTCAAATGTTTTATTTTTGAACGTCAGTTCACATTTGTAGGTGGATCATCAGTGTTAGAGCTAAAATTAGCATGTTTAAAGTGATTTTCATGCTTCCAGGGGCCCAAAACACAAGATTTATGGAATGGTTAAAAGTGCATGAAAATGGCCAATTTACTCACTCTGAGTTCTCAAAAAGGGTTTCTTCACCCCGGGAAGTTAATTAAATACCATTTGGAGGCATTTAATGTTCGAGCAAAAACGGCTGATTTTCGACAAAAGAGATAACACCCCCCCATTACGTTAAGCTTCAGAAATGTGGAAAATGGTCCGTTTTCAAATGTTTTATTTTTGAACGTCAGTTCACATTTGTAGGTGGATCATCAGTGTTAGACCTAAAATTAGCATGTTTAAAGTGATTTTCATGCTTCCAGGGGCTCGGGAAGTTAATTAAATACCATTTGGAGGCATTTAATGTTCGAGCAAAAACGGCTGATTTTCGACAAAAGAGATAACACCCCCCCATTACGTCATGCTTCAGAAATGTGGAAAATGGTCCGTTTTCAAATGTTTTATTTTTGAACGTCAGTTCACATTTGTAGGTGGATCATCAGTGTTAGAGCTAAAATTAGCATGTTTAAAGTGATTTTCATGCTTCCAGGGGCCCAAAACACAAGATTTATGGAATGGTTAAAAGTGCATGAAAATGGCCAATTTACTCACTCTGAGTTCTCAAAAAGGGTTTCTTCACCCCGGGAAGTTAATTAAATACCATTTGGAGGCATTTAATGTTCGAGCAAAAACGGCTGATTTTCGACAAAAGAGATAACACCCCCCCATTACGTCATGCTTCAGAAATGTGGAAAATGGTCCGTTTTCAAATGTTTTATTTTTGAACGTCAGTTCACATTTGTAGGTGGATCATCAGTGTTAGAGCTAAAATTAGCATGTTTAAAGTGATTTTCATGCTTCCAGGGGCTCGGGAAGTTAATTAAATACCATTTGGAGGCATTTAATGTTCGAGCAAAAACGGCTGATTTTCGACAAAAGAGATAACACCCCCCCATTACGTCATGCTTCAGAAATGTGGAAAATGGTCCGTTTTCAAATGTTTTATTTTTGAACGTCAGTTCACATTTGTAGGTGGATCATCAGTGTTAGAGCTAAAATTAGCATGTTTAAAGTGATTTTCATGCTTCCAGGGGCCCAAAACACAAGATTTATGGAATGGTTAAAAGTGCATGAAAATGGCCAATTTACTCACTCTGAGTTCTCAAAAAGGGTTTCTTCACCCCGGGAAGTTAATTAAATACCATTTGGAGGCATTTAATGTTCGAGCAAAAACGGCTGATTTTCGACAAAAGAGATAACACCCCCCCATTACGTCATGCTTCAGAAATGTGGAAAATGGTCCGTTTTCAAATGTTTTATTTTTGAACGTCAGTTCACATTTGTAGGTGGATCATCAGTGTTAGAGCTAAAATTAGCATGTTTAAAGTGATTTTCATGCTTCCAGGGGCTCGGGAAGTTAATTAAATACCATTTGGAGGCATTTAATGTTCGAGCAAAAACGGCTGATTTTCGACAAAAGAGATAACACCCCCCCATTACGTCATGCTTCAGAAATGTGGAAAATGGTCCGTTTTCAAATGTTTTATTTTTGAACGTCAGTTCACATTTGTAGGTGGATCATCAGTGTTAGAGCTAAAATTAGCATGTTTAAAGTGATTTTCATGCTTCCAGGGGCCCAAAACACAAGATTTATGGAATGGTTAAAAGTGCATGAAAATGGCCAATTTACTCACTCTGAGTTCTCAAAAAGGTTTCTTCACCCCGGGAAGTTAATTAAATACCATTTGGAGGCATTTAATGTTCGAGCAAAAACGGCTGATTTTCGACAAAAGAGATAACACCCCCCCATTACGTCATGCTTCAGAAATGTGGAAAATGGTCCGTTTTCAAATGTTTTATTTTTGAACGTCAGTTCACATTTGTAGGTGGATCATCAGTGTTAGAGCTAAAATTAGCATGTTTAAAGTGATTTTCATGCTTCCAGGGGCCCAAAACACAAGATTTATGGAATGGTTAAAAGTGCATGAAAATGGCCAATTTACTCACTCTGAGTTCTCAAAAAGGGTTTCTTCACCCCGGGAAGTTAATTAAATACCATTTGGAGGCATTTAATGTTCGGGCAAAAACGGCTGATTTTCGACAAAAGAGATAACACCCCCCCATTACGTCATGCTTCAGAAATGTGGAAAATGGTCCGTTTTCAAATGTTTTATTTTTGAACGTCAGTTCACATTTGTAGGTGGATCATCAGTGTTAGAGCTAAAATTAGCATGTTTAAAGTGATTTTCATGCTTCCAGGGGCTCGGGAAGTTAATTAAATACCATTTGGAGGCATTTAATGTTCGAGCAAAAACGGCTGATTTTCGACAAAAGAGATAACACCCCCCCATTACGTCATGCTTCAGAAATGTGGAAAATGGTCCGTTTTCAAATGTTTTATTTTTGAACGTCAGTTCACATTTGTAGGTGGATCATCAGTGTTAGAGCTAAAATTAGCATGTTTAAAGTGATTTTCATGCTTCCAGGGGCCCAAAACACAAGATTTATGGAATGGTTAAAAGTGCATGAAAATGGCCAATTTACTCACTCTGAGTTCTCAAAAAGGGTTTCTTCACCCCGGGAAGTTAATTAAATACCATTTGGAGGCATTTAATGTTCGAGCAAAAACGGCTGATTTTCGACAAAAGAGATAACACCCCCCCATTACGTCATGCTTCAGAAATGTGGAAAATGGTCCGTTTCAAATGTTTTATTTTTGAACGTCAGTTCACATTTGTAGGTGGATCATCAGTGTTAGAGCTAAAATTAGCATGTTTAAAGTGATTTTCATGCTTCCAGGGGCTCGGGAAGTTAATTAAATACCATTTGGAGGCATTTAATGTTCGAGCAAAAACGGCTGATTTTCGACAAAAGAGATAACACCCCCCCATTACGTCATGCTTCAGAAATGTGGAAAATGGTCCGTTTTCAAATGTTTTATTTTTGAACGTCAGTTCACATTTGTAGGTGGATCATCAGTGTTAGAGCTAAAATTAGCATGTTTAAAGTGATTTTCATGCTTCCAGGGGCCCAAAACAAAAGATTTATGGAATGGTTAAAAGTGCATGAAAATGGCCAATTTACTCACTCTGAGTTCTCAAAAAGGGTTTCTTCACCCCGGGAAGTTAATTAAATACCATTTGGAGGCATTTAATGTTCGAGCAAAAACGGCTGATTTTCGACAAAAGAGATAACACCCCCCCATTACGTCATGCTTCAGAATGTGGAAAATGGTCCGTTTTTCAAATGTTTTATTTTTGAACGTCAGTTCACATTTGTAGGTGGATCATCAGTGTTAGAGCTAAAATTAGCATGTTTAAAGTGATTTTCATGCTTCCAGGGGCCCAAAACACAAGATTTATGGAATGGTTAAAAGTGCATGAAAATGGCCAATTTACTCACTCTGAGTTCTCAAAAAGGGTTTCTTCACCCCGGGAAGTTAATTAAATACCATTTGGAGGCATTTAATGTTCGAGCAAAAACGGCTGATTTTCGACAAAAGAGATAACACCCCCCCATTACGTCATGCTTCAGAAATGTGGAAATGGTCCGTTTTCAAATGTTTTATTTTTGAACGTCAGTTCACATTTGTAGGTGGATCATCAGTGTTAGAGCTAAAATTAGCATGTTTAAAGTGATTTTCATGCTTCCAGGGGCTCGGGAAGTTAATTAAATACCATTTGGAGGCATTTAATGTTCGAGCAAAAACGGCTGATTTTCGACAAAAGAGATAACACCCCCCCATTACGTCATGCTTCAGAAATGTGGAAAATGATCCGTTTTCAAATGTTTTATTTTTGAACGTCAGTTCACATTTGTAGGTGGATCATCAGTGTTAGAGCTAAAATTAGCATGTTTAAAGTGATTTTCATGCTTCCAGGGGCCCAAAACACAAGATTTATGGAATGGTTAAAAGTGCATGAAAATGGCCAATTTACTCACTCTGAGTTCTCAAAAAGGGTTTCTTCACCCCGGGAAGTTAATTAAATACCATTTGGAGGCATTTAATGTTCGAGCAAAAACGGCTGATTTTCGACAAAAGAGATAACACCCCCCCATTACGTCATGCTTCAGAAATGTGGAAAATGGTCCGTTTTCAAATGTTTTATTTTTGAACGTCAGTTCACATTTGTAGGTGGATCATCAGTGTTAGAGCTAAAATTAGCATGTTTAAAGTGATTTTCATGCTTCCAGGGGCTCGGGAAGTTAATTAAATACCATTTGGAGGCATTTAATGTTCGAGCAAAAACGGCTGATTTTCGACAAAAGAGATAACACCCCCCCATTACGTCATGCTTCAGAAATATGGAAAATGGTCCGTTTTCAAATGTTTTATTTTTGAACGTCAGTTCACATTTGTAGGTGGATCATCAGTGTTAGATCTAAAATTAGCATGTTTAAAGTGATTTTCATGCTTCCAGGGGCTCGGGAAGTTAATTAAATACCATTTGGAGGCATTTAATGTTCGAGCAAAAACGGCTGATTTTCGACAAAAGAGATAACACCCCCCCATTACGTCATGCTTCAGAAATGTGGAAAATGGTCCGTTTTCAAATGTTTTATTTTTGAACGTCAGTTCACATTTGTAGGTGGATCATCAGTGTTAGAGCTAAAATTAGCATGTTTAAAGTGATTTTCATGCTTCCAGGGGCCCAAAACACAAGATTTATGGAATGGTTAAAAGTGCATGAAAATGGCCAATTTACTCACTCTGAGTTCTCAAAAAGGGTTTCTTCACCCCGGGAAGTTAATTAAATACCATTTGGAGGCATTTAATGTTCGAGCAAAAACGGCTGATTTTCGACAAAAGAGATAACACCCCCCCATTACGTCATGCTTCAGAAATGTGGAAAATGGTCAGTTTTCAAATGTTTTATTTTTGAACGTCAGTTCACATTTGTAGGTGGATCATCAGTGTTAGAGCTAAAATTAGCATGTTTAAAGTGATTTTCATGCTTCCAGGGGCTCGGGAAGTTAATTAAATACCATTTGGAGGCATTTAATGTTCGAGCAAAAACGGCTGATTTTCGACAAAAGAGATAACACCCCCCCATTACGTCATGCTTCAGAAATGTGGAAAATGGTCCGTTTTCAAATGTTTTATTTTTGAACGTCAGTTCACATTTGTAGGTGGATCATCAGTGTTAGAGCTAAAATTAGCATGTTTAAAGTGATTTTCATGCTTCCAGGGGCTCGGGAAGTTAATTAAATACCATTTGGAGGCATTTAATGTTAGAGCAAAAACGGCTGATTTTCGACAAAAGAGATAACACCCCCCCATTACGTCATGCTTCAGAAATGTGGAAAATGGTCCGTTTTCAAATGTTTTATTTTTGAACGTCAGTTCACATTTGTAGGTTGATCATCAGTGTTAGAGCAAAAATTAGCATGTTTAAAGTGATTTTCATGCTTCCAGGGGCCCAAAACACAAGATTTATGGAATGGTTAAAAGTGCATGAAAATGGCCAATTTACTCACTCTGAGTTCTCAAAAAGGGTTTCTTCACCCCGGGAAGTTAATTAAATACCATTTGGAGGCATTTAATGTTCGAGCAAAAACGGCTGATTTTCGACAAAAGAGATAACACCCCCCCATTACGTCATGCTTCAGAAATGTGGAAAATGGTCCGTTTTCAAATGTTTTATTTTTGAACGTCAGTTCACATTTGTAGGTGGATCATCAGTGTTAGAGCTAAAATTAGCATGTTTAAAGTGATTTTCATGCTTCCAGGGGCTCGGGAAGTTAATTAAATACCATTTGGAGGCATTTAATGTTCGAGCAAAAACGGCTGATTTTCGACAAAAGAGATAACACCCCCCCATTACGTCATGCTTCAGAAATGTGGAAAATGGTCCGTTTTCAAATGTTTTATTTTTGAACGTCAGTTCACATTTGTAGGTGGATCATCAGTGTTAGAGCTAAAATTAGCATGTTTAAAGTGATTTTCATGCTTCCAGGGGCTCTGGAAGTTAATTAAATACCATTTGGAGGCATTTAATGTTCGAGCAAAAACGGCTGATTTTCGACAAAAGAGATAACACCCCCCCATTACGTCATGCTTCAGAAATGTGGAAAATGGTCCGTTTTCAAATGTTTTATTTTTGAACGTCAGTTCACATTTGTAGGTGGATCATCAGTGTTAGAGCTAAAATTAGCATGTTTAAAGTGATTTTCATGCTTCCAGGGGCTCGGGAAGTTAATTAAATACCATTTGGAGGCATTTAATGTTCGAGCAAAAACGGCTGATTTTCGACAAAAGAGATAACACCCCCCCATTACGTCATGCTTCAGAAATGTGGAAAATGGTCCGTTTTCAAATGTTTTATTTTTGAACGTTAGTTCACATTTGTAGGTGGATCATCAGTGTTAGAGCTAAAATTAGCATGTTTAAAGTGATTTTCATGCTTCCAGGGGCTCGGGAAGTTAATTAAATACCATTTGGAGGCATTTAATGTTCGAGCAAAAACGGCTGATTTTCGACAAAAGAGATAACACCCCCCCATTACGTCATGCTTCAGAAATGTGGAAAATGGTCTGTTTTCAAATGTTTTATTTTTGAACGTCAGTTCACATTTGTAGGTGGATCATCAGTGTTAGAGCTAAAATTAGCATGTTTAAAGTGATTTTCATGCTTCCAGGGGCTCGGGAAGTTAATTAAATACCATTTGGAGGCATTTAATGTTCGAGCAAAAACGGCTGATTTTCGACAAAAGAGATAACACCCCCCCATTACGTCATGCTTCAGAAATGTGGAAAATGGTCCGTTTTCAAATGTTTTATTTTTGAACGTCAGTTCACATTTGTAGGTGGATCATCAGTGTTAGAGCTAAAATTAGCATGTTTAAAGTGATTTTCATGCTTCCAGGGGCTCGGGAAGTTAATTAAATACCATTTGGAGGCATTTAATGTTAGAGCAAAAATGGCTGATTTTCGACAAAAGAGATAACACCCCCCCATTACGTCATGCTTCAGAAATGTGGAAAATGGTCCGTTTTCAAATGTTTTATTTTTGAACGTCAGTTCACATTTGTAGGTGGATCATCAGTGTTAGAGCTAAAATTAGCATGTTTAAAGTGATTTTCATGCTTCCAGGGGCTCGGGAAGTTAATTAAATACCATTTGGAGGCATTTAATGTTCGAGCAAAAACGGCTGATTTTCGACAAAAGAGATAACACCCCCCCATTACGTCATGCTTCAGAAATGTGGAAAATGGTCCGTTTTCAAATTTTTATTTTTGAACGTCAGTTCACATTTGTAGGTGGATCATCAGTGTTAGAGCTAAAATTAGCATGTTTAAAGTGATTTTCATGCTTCCAGGGGCTCGGGAAGTTAATTAAATACCATTTGGAGGCATTTAATGTTCGAGCAAAAACGGCTGATTTTCGACAAAAGAGATAACACCCCCCCATTACGTCATGCTTCAGAAATGTGGAAAATGGTCCGTTTTCAAATGTTTTATTTTTGAACGTCAGTTCACATTTGTAGGTGGATCATCAGTGTTAGAGCTAAAATTTGCATGTTTAAAGTGATTTTCATGCTTCCAGGGGCCCAAAACACAAGATTTATGGAATGGTTAAAAGTGCATGAAAATGGCCAATTTACTCACTCTGAGTTCTCAAAAAGGGTTTCTTCACCCCGGGAAGTTAATTAAATACCATTTGGAGGCATTTAATGTTCGAGCAAAAATGGCTGATTTTCGACAAAAGAGATAACACCCCCCCATTACGTCATGCTTCAGAAATGTGGAAAATGGTCCGTTTTCAAATGTTTTATTTTTGAACGTCAGTTCACATTTGTAGGTGGATCATCAGTGTTAGAGCTAAAATTAGCATGTTTAAAGTGATTTTCATGCTTCCAGGGGCTCGGGAAGTTAATTAAATACCATTTGGAGGCATTTAATGTTCGAGCAAAAACGGCTGATTTTCGACAAAAGAGATAACACCCCCCCATTACGTCATGCTTCAGAAATGTGGAAAATGGTCCGTTTTCAAATGTTTTATTTTTGAACGTCAGTTCACATTTGTAGGTGGATCATCAGTGTTAGAGCTAAAATTAGCATGTTTAAAGTGATTTTCATGCTTCCAGGGGCTCGGGAAGTTAATTAAATACCATTTGGAGGCATTTAATGTTCGAGCAAAAACGGCTGATTTTTGACAAAAGAGATAACACCCCCCCCATTACGTCATGCTTCAGAAATGTGGAAAATGGTCCGTTTTCAAATGTTTTATTTTTGAACGTCAGTTCACATTTGTAGGTGGATCATCAGTGTTAGAGCTAAAATTAGCATGTTTAAAGTGATTTTCATGCTTCCAGGGGCTCGGGAAGTTAATTAAATACCATTTGGAGGCATTTAATGTTCGAGCAAAAACGGCTGATTTTCGACAAAAGAGATAACACCCCCCCATTACGTCATGCTTCAGAAATGTGGAAAATGGTCCGTTTTCAAATGTTTTATTTTTGAACGTCAGTTCACATTTGTAGGTGGATCATCAGTGTTAGAGCTAAAATTAGCATGTTTAAAGTGATTTTCATGCTTCCAGGGGCCCAAAACACAAGATTTATGGAATGGTTAAAAGTGCATGAAAATGGCCAATTTACTCACTCTGAGTTCTCAAAAAGGGTTTCTTCACCCCGGGAAGTTAATTAAATACCATTTGGAGGCATTTAATGTTCGAGCAAAAACGGCTGATTTTCGACAAAAGAGATAACACCCCCCCATTACGTCATGCTTCAGAAATGTGGAAAATGGTCAGTTTTCAAATGTTTTATTTTTGAACGTCAGTTCACATTTGTAGGTGGATCATCAGTGTTAGAGCTAAAATTAGCATGTTTAAAGTGATTTTCATGCTTCCAGGGGCTCGGGAAGTTAATTAAATACCATTTGGAGGCATTTAATGTTCGAGCAAAAACGGCTGATTTTCGACAAAAGAGATAACACCCCCCATTACGTCATGCTTCAGAAATGTGGAAAATGGTCCGTTTTCAAATGTTTTATTTTTGAACGTCAGTTCACATTTGTAGGTGGATCATCAGTGTTAGAGCTAAAATTAGCATGTTTAAAGTGATTTTCATGCTTCCAGGGGCTCGGGAAGTTAATTAAATACCATTTGGAGGCATTTAATGTTCGAGCAAAAACGGCTGATTTTCGACAAAAGAGATAACACCCCCCATTACGTCATGCTTCAGAAATGTGGAAAATGGTCCGTTTTCAAATGTTTTATTTTTGAACGTCAGTTCACATTTGTAGGTGGATCATCAGTGTTAGAGCTAAAATTAGCATGTTTAAAGTGATTTTCATGCTTCCAGGGGCTCGGGAAGTTAATTAAATACCATTTGGAGGCATTTAATGTTCGAGCAAAAACGGCTGATTTTCGACAAAAGAGATAACACCCCCCCATTACGTCATGCTTCAGAAATGTGGAAAATGGTCCGTTTTCAAATGTTTTATTTTTGAACGTCAGTTCACATTTGTAGGTGGATCATCAGTGTTAGAGCTAAAATTAGCATGTTTAAAGTGATTTTCATGCTTCCAGGGGCTCGGGAAGTTAATTAAATACCATTTGGAGGCATTTAATGTTCGAGCAAAAACGGCTGATTTTCGACAAAAGAGATAACACCCCCCCATTACGTCATGCTTCAGAAATGTGGAAAATGGTCCGTTTTCAAATGTTTTATTTTTGAACGTCAGTTCACATTTGTAGGTGGATCATCAGTGTTAGAGCTAAAATTAGCATGTTTAAAGTGATTTTCATGCTTCCAGGGGCTCGGGAAGTTAATTAAATACCATTTGGAGGCATTTAATGTTAGAGCAAAAACGGCAGATTTTCGACAAAAGAGATAACACCCCCCCATTACGTCATGCTTCAGATATGTGGAAAATGGTCCGTTTTCAAATGTTTTATTTTTGAACGTCAGTTCACATTTGTAGGTGGATCATCAGTGTTAGAGCTAAAATTAGCATGTTTAAAGTGATTTTCATGCTTCCAGGGGCTCGGGAAGTTAATTAAATACCATTTGGAGGCATTTAATATTCGAGCAAAAACGGCTGATTTTCGACAAAAGAGATAACACCCCCCCATTACGTCATGCTTCAGAAATGTGGAAAATGGTCCGTTTTCAAATGTTTTATTTTTGAACGTCAGTTCACATTTGTAGGTGGATCATCAGTGTTAGAGCTAAAATTAGCATGTTTAAAGTGATTTTCATGCTTCCAGGGGCCCAAAACACAAGATTTATGGAATGGTTAAAAGTGCATGAAAATGGCCAATTTACTCACTCTGAGTTCTCAAAAAGGGTTTCTTCACCCCGGGAAGTTAATTAAATACCATTTGGAGGCATTTAATGTTCGAGCAAAAACGGCTGATTTTCGACAAAAGAGATAACACCCCCCCATTACGTCATGCTTCAGAAATGTGGAAAATGGTCCGTTTTCAAATGTTTTATTTTTGAACGTCAGTTCACATTTGTAGGTGGATCATCAGTGTTAGAGCTAAAATTAGCATGTTTAAAGTGATTTTCATGCTTCCAGGGGCCCAAAACACAAGATTTATGGAATGGTTAAAAGTGCATGAAAATGGCCAATTTACTCACTCTGAGTTCTCAAAAAGGGTTTCTTCACCCCGGGAAGTTAATTAAATACCATTTGGAGGCATTTAATGTTCGAGCAAAAACGGCTGATTTTCGACAAAAGAGATAACACCCCCCCATTACGTCATGCTTCAGAAATGTGGAAAATGGTCCGTTTTCAAATGTTTTATTTTTGAACGTCAGTTCACATTTGTAGGTGGATCATCAGTGTTAGAGCTAAAATTAGCATGTTTAAAGTGATTTTCATGCTTCCAGGGGCTCGGGAAGTTAATTAAATACCATTTGGAGGCATTTAATGTTCGAGCAAAAACGGCTGATTTTCGACAAAAGAGATAACACCCCCCCATTACGTCATGCTTCAGAAATGTGGAAAATGGTCCGTTTTCAAATGTTTTATTTTTGAACGTCAGTTCACATTTGTAGGTGGATCATCAGTGTTAGAGCTAAAATTAGCATGTTTAAAGTGATTTTCATGCTTCCAGGGGCTCGGGAAGTTAATTAAATACCATTTGGAGGCATTTAATGTTCGAGCAAAAACGGCTGATTTTCGACAAAAGAGATAACACCCCCCCATTACGTCATGCTTCAGAAATGTGGAAAATGGTCCGTTTTCAAATGTTTTATTTTTGAACGTCAGTTCACATTTGTAGGTGGATCATCAGTGTTAGAGCTAAAATTAGCATGTTTAAAGTGATTTTCATGCTTCCAGGGGCCCAAAACACAAGATTTATGGAATGGTTAAAAGTGCATGAAAATGGCCAATTTACTCACTCTGAGTTCTCAAAAAGGGTTTCTTCACCCCGGGAAGTTAATTAAATACCATTTGGAGGCATTTAATGTTCGAGCAAAAACGGCTGATTTTCGACAAAAGAGATAACACCCCCCCATTACGTCATGCTTCAGAAATGTGGAAAATGGTCCGTTTTCAAATGTTTTATTTTTGAACGTCAGTTCACATTTGTACGTGGATCATCAGTGTTAGAGCTAAAATTAGCATGTTTAAAGTGATTTTCATGCTTCCAGGGGCTCGGGAAGTTAATTAAATACCATTTGGAGGCATTTAATGTTCGAGCAAAAACGGCTGATTTTCGACAAAAGAGCTAACACCCCCCCATTACGTCATGCTTCAGAAATGTGGAAAATGGTCCGTTTTCAAATGTTTTATTTTTGAACGTCAGTTCACATTTGTAGGTGGATCATCAGTGTTAGAGCTAAAATTAGCATGTTTAAAGTGATTTTCATGCTTCCAGGGGCTCGGGAAGTTAATTAAATACCATTTGGAGGCATTTAATGTTCGAGCAAAAACGGCTGATTTTCGACAAAAGAGATAACACCCCCCCATTACGTCATGCTTCAGAAATGTGGAAAATGGTCCGTTTTCAAATGTTTTATTTTTGAACGTCAGTTCACATTTGTAGGTGGATCATCAGTGTTAGAGCTAAAATTAGCATGTTTAAAGTGATTTTCATGCTTCCAGGGGCCCAAAACACAAGATTTATGGAATGGTTAAAAGTGCATGAAAATGGCCAATTTACTCACTCTGAGTTCTCAAAAAGGGTTTCTTCACCCCGGGAAGTTAATTAAATACCATTTGGAGGCATTTAATGTTCGAGCAAAAACGGCTGATTTTCGACAAAAGAGATAACACCCCCCCATTACGTCATGCTTCAGAAATGTGGAAAATGGTCCGTTTTCAAATGTTTTATTTTTGAACGTCAGTTCACATTTGTAGGTGGATCATCAGTGTTAGAGCTAAAATTAGCATGTTTAAAGTGATTTTCATGCTTCCAGGGGCTCGGGAAGTTAATTAAATACCATTTGGAGGCATTTAATGTTCGAGCAAAAACGGCTGATTTTCGACAAAAGAGATAACACCCCCCCATTACGTCATGCTTCAGAAATGTGGAAAATGGTCCGTTTTCAAATGTTTTATTTTTGAACGTCAGTTCACATTTGTAGGTGGATCATCAGTGTTAGAGCTAAAATTAGCATGTTTAAAGTGATTTTCATGCTTCCAGGGGCCCAAAACACAAGATTTATGGAATGGTTAAAAGTGCATGAAAATGGCCAATTTACTCACTCTGAGTTCTCAAAAAGGGTTTCTTCACCCCGGGAAGTTAATTAAATACCATTTGGAGGCATTTAATGTTCGAGCAAAAACGGCTGATTTTCGACAAAAGAGATAACACCCCCCATTACGTCATGCTTCAGAAATGTGGAAAATGGTCCGTTTTCAAATGTTTTATTTTTGAACGTCAGTTCACATTTGTAGGTGGATCATCAGTGTTAGAGCTAAAATTAGCATGTTTAAAGTGATTTTCATGCTTCCAGGGGCTCGGGAAGTTAATTAAATACCATTTGGAGGCATTTAATGTTCGAGCAAAAACGGCTGATTTTCGACAAAAGAGATAACACCCCCCCATTACGTCATGCTTCAGAAATGTGGAAAATGGTCCGTTTTCAAATGTTTTATTTTTGAACGTCAGTTCACATTTGTAGGTGGATCATCAGTGTTAGAGCTAAAATTAGCATGTTTAAAGTGATTTTCATGCTTCCAGGGGCCCAAAACACAAGATTTATGGAATGGTTAAAAGTGCATGAAAATGGCCAATTTACTCACTCTGAGTTCTCAGAAAGGGTTTCTTCACCCCGGGAAGTTAATTAAATACCATTTGGAGGCATTTAATGTTCGAGCAAAAACGGCTGATTTTCGACAAAAGAGATAACACCCCCCCATTACGTCATGCTTCAGAAATGTGGAAAATGGTCCGTTTTCAAATGTTTTATTTTTGAACGTCAGTTCACATTTGTAGGTGGATCATCAGTGTTAGAGCTAAAATTAGCATGTTTAAAGTGATTTTCATGCTTCCAGGGGCTCGGGAAGTTAATTAAATACCATTTGGAGGCATTTAATGTTCGAGCAAAAACGGCTGATTTTCGACAAAAGAGATAACACCCCCCCATTACGTCATGCTTCAGAAATGTGGAAAATGGTCCGTTTTCAAATGTTTTATTTTTGAACGTCAGTTCACATTTGTAGGTGGATCATCAGTGTTAGAGCTAAAATTAGCATGTTTAAAGTGATTTTCATGCTTCCAGGGGCTCGGGAAGTTAATTAAATACCATTTGGAGGCATTTAATGTTCGAGCAAAAACGGCTGATTTTCGACAAAAGAGATAACACCCCCCCATTACGTCATGCTTCAGAAATGTGGAAAATGGTCCGTTTTCAAATGTTTTATTTTTGAACGTCAGTTCACATTTGTAGGTGGATCATCAGTGTTAGAGCTAAAATTAGCATGTTTAAAGTGATTTTCATGCTTCCAGGGGCCCAAAACACAAGATTTATGGAATGGTTAAAAGTGCATGAAAATGGCCAATTTACTCACTCTGAGTTCTCAAAAAGGGTTTCTTCACCCCGGGAAGTTAATTAAATACCATTTGGAGGCATTTAATGTTCGAGCAAAAACGGCTGATTTTCGACAAAAGAGATAACACCCCCCCATTACGTCATGCTTCAGAAATGTGGAAAATGGTCCGTTTTCAAATGTTTTATTTTTGAACGTCAGTTCACATTTGTAGGTGGATCATCAGTGTTAGAGCTAAAATTAGCATGTTTAAAGTGATTTTCATGCTTCCAGGGGCCCAAAACACAAGATTTATGGAATGGTTAAAAGTGCATGAAAATGGCCAATTTACTCACTCTGAGTTCTCAAACAGGGTTTCTTCACCCGGGAAGTTAATTAAATACCATTTGGAGGCATTTAATGTTCGAGCAAAAACGGCTGATTCTCGACAAAAGAGCTAACACCCCCCCATTACGTCATGCTTCAGAAATGTGGAAAATGGTCCGTTTTCAAATGTTTTATTTTTGAACGTCAGTTCACATTTGTAGGTGGATCATCAGTGTTAGAGCTAAAATTAGCATGTTTAAAGTGATTTTCATGCTTCCAGGGGCTCGGGAAGTTAATTAAATACCATTTGGAGGCATTTAATGTTCGAGCAAAAACGGCTGATTTTCGACAAAAGAGATAACACCCCCCCATTACGTCATGCTTCAGAAATGTGGAAAATGGTCCGTTTTCAAATGTTTTATTTTTGAACGTCAGTTCACATTTGTAGGTGGATCATCAGTGTTAGAGCTAAAATTAGCATGTTTAAAGTGATTTTCATGCTTCCAGGGGCCCAAAACACAAGATTTATGGAATGGTTAAAAGTGCATGAAAATGGCCAATTTACTCACTCTGAGTTCTCAAAAAGGGTTTCTTCACCCCGGGAAGTTAATTAAATACCATTTGGAGGCATTTAATGTTCGAGCAAAAACGGCTGATTTTCGACAAAAGAGATAACACCCCCCCATTACGTCATGCTTCAGAAATGTGGAAAATGGTCCGTTTTCAAATGTTTTATTTTTGAACGTCAGTTCACATTTGTAGGTGGATCATCAGTGTTAGAGCTAAAATTAGCATGTTTAAAGTGATTTTCATGCTTCCAGGGGCCCAAAACACAAGATTTATGGAATGGTTAAAAGTGCATGAAAATGGCCAATTTACTCACTCTGAGTTCTCAAAAAGGGTTTCTTCACCCCGGGAAGTTAATTAAATACCAATTGGAGGCATTTAATGTTCGAGCAAAAACGGCTGATTTTCGACAAAAGAGTTAACACCCCCCCCATTACGTCATGCTTCAGAAATGTGGAAAATGGTCCGTTTTCAAATGTTTTATTTTTGAACGTCAGTTCACATTTGTAGGTGGATCATCAGTGTTAGAGCTAAAATTAGCATGTTTAAAGTGATTTTCATGCTTCCAGGGGCCCAAAACACAAGATTTATGGAATGGTTAAAAGTGCATGAAAATGGCCAATTTACTCACTCTGAGTTCTCAAAAAGGGTTTCTTCACCCCGGGAAGTTAATTAAATACCATTTGGAGGCATTTAATGTTCGAGCAAAAACGGCTGATTTTCGACAAAAGAGATAACACCCCCCCATTACGTCATGCTTCAGAAATGTGGAAAATGGTCCGTTTTCAAATGTTTTATTTTTGAACGTCAGTTCACATTTGTAGGTGGATCATCAGTGTTAGAGCTAAAATTAGCATGTTTAAAGTGATTTTCATGCTTCCAGGGGCTCGGGAAGTTAATTAAATACCATTTGGAGGCATTTAATGTTCGAGCAAAAACGGCTGATTTTCGACAAAAGAGATAACACCCCCCCATTACGTCATGCTTCAGAAATGTGGAAAATGGTCCGTTTTCAAATGTTTTATTTTTGAACGTCAGTTCACATTTGTAGGTGGATCATCAGTGTTAGAGCTAAAATTAGCATGTTTAAAGTGATTTTCATGCTTCCAGGGGCCCAAAACACAAGATTTATGGAATGGTTAAAAGTGCATGAAAATGGCCAATTTACTCACTCTGAGTTCTCAAAAAGGGTTTCTTCACCCCGGGAAGTTAATTAAATACCATTTGGAGGCATTTAATGTTCGAGCAAAAACGGCTGATTTTCGACAAAAGAGATAACACCCCCCCATTACGTCATGCTTCAGAAATGTGGAAAATGGTCCGTTTTCAAATGTTTTATTTTTGAACGTCAGTTCACATTTGTAGGTGGATCATCAGTGTTAGAGCTAAAATTAGCATGTTTAAAGTGATTTTCATGCTTCCAGGGGCTCGGGAAGTTAATTAAATACCATTTGGAGGCATTTAATGTTCGAGCAAAAACGGCTGATTTTCGACAAAAGAGATAACACCCCCCCATTACGTCATGCTTCAGAAATGTGGAAAATGGTCCGTTTTCAAATGTTTTATTTTTGAACGTCAGTTCACATTTGTAGGTGGATCATCAGTGTTAGAGCTAAAATTAGCATGTTTAAAGTGATTTTCATGCTTCCAGGGGCTCGGGAAGTTAATTAAATACCATTTGGAGGCATTTAATGTTCGAGCAAAAACGGCTGATTTTCGACAAAAGAGATAACACCCCCCCATTACGTCATGCTTCAGAAATGTGGAAAATGGTCCGTTTTCAAATGTTTTATTTTTGAACGTCAGTTCACATTTGTAGGTGGATCATCAGTGTTAGAGCTAAAATTAGCATGTTTAAAGTGATTTTCATGCTTCCAGGGGCCCAAAACACAAGATTTATGGAATGGTTAAAAGTGCATGAAAATGGCCAATTTACTCACTCTGAGTTCTCAAAAAGGGTTTCTTCACCCCGGGAAGTTAATTAAATACCATTTGGAGGCATTTAATGTTCGAGCAAAAACGGCTGATTTTCGACAAAAGAGATAACACCCCCCCATTACGTCATGCTTCAGAAATGTGGAAAATGGTCCGTTTTCAAATGTTTTATTTTTGAACGTCAGTTCACATTTGTAGGTGGATCATCAGTGTTAGAGCTAAAATTAGCATGTTTAAAGTGATTTTCATGCTTCCAGGGGCCCAAAACACAAGATTTATGGAATGGTTAAAAGTGCATGAAAATGGCCAATTTACTCACTCTGAGTTCTCAAAAAGGGTTTCTTCACCCCGGGAAGTTAATTAAATACCATTTGGAGGCATTTAATGTTCGAGCAAAAACGGCTGATTTTCGACAAAAGAGTTAACACCCCCCCATTACGTCATGCTTCAGAAATGTGGAAAATGGTCCGTTTTCAAATGTTTTATTTTTGAACGTCAGTTCACATTTGTAGGTGGATCATCAGTGTTAGAGCTAAAATTAGCATGTTTAAAGTGATTTTCATGCTTCCAGGGGCCCAAAACACAAGATTTATGGAATGGTTAAAAGTGCATGAAAATGGCCAATTTACTCACTCTGAGTTCTCAAAAAGGGTTTCTTCACCCCGGGAAGTTAATTAAATACCATTTGGAGGCATTTAATGTTCGAGCAAAAACGGCTGATTTTCGACAAAAGAGATAACACCCCCCCATTACGTCATGCTTCAGAAATGTGGAAAATGGTCCGTTTTCAAATGTTTTATTTTTGAACGTCAGTTCACATTTGTAGGTGGATCATCAGTGTTAGAGCTAAAATTAGCATGTTTAAAGTGATTTTCATGCTTCCAGGGGCCCAAAACACAAGATTTATGGAATGGTTAAAAGTGCATGAAAATGGCCAATTTACTCACTCTGAGTTCTCAAAAAGGGTTTCTTCACCCCGGGAAGTTAATTAAATACCATTTGGAGGCATTTAATGTTCGAGCAAAAACGGCTGATTTTCGACAAAAGAGATAACACCCCCCCCATTACGTCATGCTTCAGAAATGTGGAAAATGGTCCGTTTTCAAATGTTTTATTTTTGAACGTCAGTTCACATTTGTAGGTGGATCATCAGTGTTAGAGCTAAAATTAGCATGTTTAAAGTGATTTTCATGCTTCCAGGGGCCCAAAACACAAGATTTATGGAATGGTTAAAAGTGCATGAAAATGGCCAATTTACTCACTCTGAGTTCTCAAAAAGGGTTTCTTCACCCCGGGAAGTTAATTAAATACCAATTGGAGGCATTTAATGTTCGAGCAAAAACGGCTGATTTTCGACAAAAGAGTTAACACCCCCCCATTACGTCATGCTTCAGAAATGTGGAAAATGGTCCGTTTTCAAATGTTTTATTTTTGAACGTCAGTTCACATTTGTAGGTGGATCATCAGTGTTAGAGCTAAAATTAGCATGTTTAAAGTGATTTTCATGCTTCCAGGGGCCCAAAACACAAGATTTATGGAATGGTTAAAAGTGCATGAAAATGGCCAATTTACTCACTCTGAGTTCTCAAAAAGGGTTTCTTCACCCCGGGAAGTTAATTAAATACCATTTGGAGGCATTTAATGTTCGAGCAAAAACGGCTGATTTTCGACAAAAGAGATAACACCCCCCCATTACGTCATGCTTCAGAAATGTGGAAAATGGTCCGTTTTCAAATGTTTTATTTTTGAACGTCAGTTCACATTTGTAGGTGGATCATCAGTGTTAGAGCTAAAATTAGCATGTTTAAAGTGATTTTCATGCTTCCAGGGGCTCGGGAAGTTAATTAAATACCATTTGGAGGCATTTAATGTTCGAGCAAAAACGGCTGATTTTCGACAAAAGAGATAACACCCCCCATTACGTCATGCTTCAGAAATGTGGAAAATGGTCCGTTTTCAAATGTTTTATTTTTGAACGTCAGTTCACATTTGTAGGTGGATCATCAGTGTTAGAGCTAAAATTAGCATGTTTAAAGTGATTTTCATGCTTCCAGGGGCCCAAAACACAAGATTTATGGAATGGTTAAAAGTGCATGAAAATGGCCAATTTACTCACTCTGAGTTCTCAAAAAGGGTTTCTTCACCCCGGGAAGTTAATTAAATACCATTTGGAGGCATTTAATGTTCGAGCAAAAACGGCTGATTTTCGACAAAAGAGATAACACCCCCCCATTACGTCATGCTTCAGAAATGTGGAAAATGGTCCGTTTTCAAATGTTTTATTTTTGAACGTCAGTTCACATTTGTAGGTGGATCATCAGTGTTAGAGCTAAAATTAGCATGTTTAAAGTGATTTTCATGCTTCCAGGGGCTCGGGAAGTTAATTAAATACCATTTGGAGGCATTTAATGTTCGAGCAAAAACGGCTGATTTTCGACAAAAGAGATAACACCCCCCCATTACGTCATGCTTCAGAAATGTGGAAAATGGTCCGTTTTCAAATGTTTTATTTTTGAACGTCAGTTCACATTTGTAGGTGGATCATCAGTGTTAGAGCTAAAATTAGCATGTTTAAAGTGATTTTCATGCTTCCAGGGGCTCGGGAAGTTAATTAAATACCATTTGGAGGCATTTAATGTTCGAGCAAAAACGGCTGATTTTCGACAAAAGAGATAACACCCCCCCATTACGTCATGCTTCAGAAATGTGGAAAATGGTCCGTTTTCAAATGTTTTATTTTTGAACGTCAGTTCACATTTGTAGGTGGATCATCAGTGTTAGAGCTAAAATTAGCATGTTTAAAGTGATTTTCATGCTTCCAGGGGCCCAAAACACAAGATTTATGGAATGGTTAAAAGTGCATGAAAATGGCCAATTTACTCACTCTGAGTTCTCAAAAAGGGTTTCTTCACCCCGGGAAGTTAATTAAATACCATTTGGAGGCATTTAATGTTCGAGCAAAAACGGCTGATTTTCGACAAAAGAGATAACACCCCCCCATTACGTCATGCTTCAGAAATGTGGAAAATGGTCCGTTTTCAAATGTTTTATTTTTGAACGTCAGTTCACATTTGTAGGTGGATCATCAGTGTTAGAGCTAAAATTAGCATGTTTAAAGTGATTTTCATGCTTCCAGGGGCCCAAAACACAAGATTTATGGAATGGTTAAAAGTGCATGAAAATGGCCAATTTACTCACTCTGAGTTCTCAAAAAGGGTTTCTTCACCCCGGGAAGTTAATTAAATACCATTTGGAGGCATTTAATGTTCGAGCAAAAACGGCTGATTTTCGACAAAAGAGTTAACACCCCCCCATTACGTCATGCTTCAGAAATGTGGAAAATGGTCCGTTTTCAAATGTTTTATTTTTGAACGTCAGTTCACATTTGTAGGTGGATCATCAGTGTTAGAGCTAAAATTAGCATGTTTAAAGTGATTTTCATGCTTCCAGGGGCCCAAAACACAAGATTTATGGAATGGTTAAAAGTGCATGAAAATGGCCAATTTACTCACTCTGAGTTCTCAAAAAGGGTTTCTTCACCCCGGGAAGTTAATTAAATACCATTTGGAGGCATTTAATGTTCGAGCAAAAACGGCTGATTTTCGACAAAAGAGATAACACCCCCCCATTACGTCATGCTTCAGAAATGTGGAAAATGGTCCGTTTTCAAATGTTTTATTTTTGAACGTCAGTTCACATTTGTAGGTGGATCATCAGTGTTAGAGCTAAAATTAGCATGTTTAAAGTGATTTTCATGCTTCTTGGGGCCCAAAACACAAGATTTATGGAATGGTTAAAAGTGCATGAAAATGGCCAATTTACTCACTCTGAGTTCTCAAAAAGGGTTTCTTCACCCCGGGAAGTTAATTAAATACCATTTGGAGGCATTTAATGTTCGAGCAAAAACGGCTGATTTTCGACAAAAGAGATAACACCCCCCCATTACGTCATGCTTCAGAAATGTGGAAAATGGTCCGTTTTCAAATGTTTTATTTTTGAACGTCAGTTCACATTTGTAGGTGGATCATCAGTGTTAAAGCTAAAATTAGCATGTTTAAAGTGATTTTCATGCTTCCAGGGGCCCAAAACACAAGATTTATGGAATGGTTAAAAGTGCATGAAAATGGCCAATTTACTCACTCTGAGTTCTCAAAAAGGGTTTCTTCACCCCGGGAAGTTAATTAAATACCATTTGGAGGCATTTAATGTTCGAGCAAAAACGGCTGATTTTCGACAAAAGAGATAACACCCCCCCATTACGTCATGCTTCAGAAATGTGGAAAATGGTCCGTTTTCAAATGTTTTATTTTTGAACGTCAGTTCACATTTGTAGGTGGATCATCAGTGTTAGAGCTAAAATTAGCATGTTTAAAGTGATTTTCATGCTTCCAGGGGCTCGGGAAGTTAATTAAATACCATTTGGAGGCATTTAATGTTCGAGCAAAAACGGCTGATTTTTGACAAAAGAGATAACACCCCCCCATTACGTCATGCTTCAGAAATGTGGAAAATGGTCCGTTTTCAAATGTTTTATTTTTGAACGTCAGTTCACATTTGTAGGTGGATCATCATTGTTAGAGCTAAAATTAGAATGTTTAAAGTGATTTTCATGCTTCCAGGGGCCCAAAACACAAGATTTATGGAATGGTTAAAAGTGCATGAAAATGGCCAATTTACTCACTCTGAGTTCTCAAAAAGGGTTTCTTCACCCCGGGAAGTTAATTAAATACCATTTGGAGGCATTTAATGTTCGAGCAAAAACGGCTGATTTTCGACAAAAGAGATAACACCCCCCCATTACGTCATGCTTCAGAAATGTGGAAAATGGTCCGTTTTCAAATGTTTTATTTTTGAACGTCAGTTCACATTTGTAGGTGGATCATCAGTGTTAGAGCTAAAATTAGCATGTTTAAAGTGATTTTCATGCTTCCAGGGGCTCGGGAAGTTAATTAAATACCATTTGGAGGCATTTAATGTTCGAGCAAAAACGGCTGATTTTCGACAAGAGATAACACCCCCCCATTACGTCATGCTTCAGAAATGTGGAAAATGGTCCGTTTTCAAATGTTTTATTTTTGAACGTCAGTTCACATTTGTAGGTGGATCATCAGTGTTAGAGCTAAAATTAGCATGTTTAAAGTGATTTTCATGCTTCCAGGGGCCCAAAACACAAGATTTATGGAATGGTTAAAAGTGCATGAAAATGGCCAATTTACTCACTCTGAGTTCTCAAAAAGGGTTTCTTCACCCCGGGAAGTTAATTAAATACCATTTGGAGGCATTTAATGTTCGAGCAAAAACGGCTGATTTTCGACAAAAGAGATAACACCCCCCATTACGTCATGCTTCAGAAATGTGGAAAATGGTCCGTTTTCAAATGTTTTATTTTTGAACGTCAGTTCACATTTGTAGGTGGATCATCAGTGTTAGAGCTAAAATTAGCATGTTTAAAGTGATTTTCATGCTTCCAGGGGCCCAAAACACAAGATTTATGGAATGGTTAAAAGTGCATGAAAATGGCCAATTTACTCACTCTGAGTTCTCAAAAGGGGTTTCTTCACCCCGGGAAGTTAATTAAATACCATTTGGAGGCATTTAATGTTCGAGCAAAAACGGCTGATTTTCGACAAAAGAGATAACACCCCCCAATTACGTCATGCTTCAGAAATGTGGAAAATGGTCCGTTTTCAAATGTTTTATTTTTGAACGTCAGTTCACATTTGTAGGTGGATCATCAGTGTTAGAGCTAAAATTAGCATGTTTAAAGTGATTTTCATGCTTCCAGGGGCTCGGGAAGTTAATTAAATACCATTTGGAGGCATTTAATGTTCGAGCAAAAACGGCTGATTTTCGACAAAAGAGATAACACCCCCCCATTACGTCATGCTTCAGAAATGTGGAAAATGGTCCGTTTTCAAATGTTTTATTTTTGAACGTCAGTTCACATTTGTAGGTGGATCATCAGTGTTAGAGCTAAAATTAGCATGTTTAAAGTGATTTTCATGCTTCTTGGGGCCCAAAACACAAGATTTATGGAATGGTTAAAAGTGCATGAAAATGGCCAATTTACTCACTCTGAGTTCTCAAAAAGGGTTTCTTCACCCCGGGAAGTTAATTAAATACCATTTGGAGGCATTTAATGTTAGAGCAAAAACGGCTGATTTTCGACAAAAGAGATAACACCCCCCCATTACGTCATGCTTCAGAAATGTGGAAAATGGTCCGTTTTCAAATGTTTTATTTTTGAACGTCAGTTCACATTTGTAGGTGGATCATCAGTGTTAGAGCTAAAATTAGCATGTTTAAAGTGATTTTCATGCTTCCAGGGGCTCGGGAAGTTAATTAAATACCATTTGGAGGCATTTAATGTTCGAGCAAAAACGGCTGATTTTCGACAAAAGAGATAACACCCCCCCATTACGTCATGCTTCAGAAATGTGGAAAATGGTCCGTTTTCAAATGTTTTATTTTTGAACGTCAGTTCACATTTGTAGGTGGATCATCAGTGTTAGAGCTAAAATTAGCATGTTTAAAGTGATTTTCATGCTTCCAGGGGCCCAAAACACAAGATTTATGGAATGGTTAAAAGTGCATGAAAATGGCCAATTTACTCACTCTGAGTTCTCAAAAAGGGTTTCTTCACCCCGGGAAGTTAATTAAATACCATTTGGAGGCATTTAATGTTCGAGCAAAAACGGCTGATTTTCGACAAAAGAGATAACACCCCCCCATTACGTCATGCTTCAGAAATGTGGAAAATGGTCCGTTTTCAAATGTTTTATTTTTGAACGTCAGTTCACATTTGTAGGTGGATCATCAGTGTTAGAGCTAAAATTAGCATGTTTAAAGTGATTTTCATGCTTCCAGGGTCCCAAAACACAAGATTTATGGAATGGTTAAAAGTGCATGAAAATGGCCAATTTACTCACTCTGAGTTCTCAAAAAGGGTTTCTTCACCCCGGGAAGTTAATTAAATACCATTTGGAGGCATTTAATGTTCGAGCAAAAACGGCTGATTTTCGACAAAAGAGATAACACCCCCCCATTACGTCATGCTTCAGAAATGTGGAAAATGGTCCGTTTTCAAATGTTTTATTTTTGAACGTCAGTTCACATTTGTAGGTGGATCATCAGTGTTAGAGCTAAAATTAGCATGTTTAAAGTGATTTTCATGCTTCCAGGGGCTCGGGAAGTTAATTAAATACCATTTGGAGGCATTTAATGTTCGAGCAAAAACGGCTGATTTTCGACAAAAGAGATAACACCCCCCCCATTACGTCATGCTTCAGAAATGTGGAAAATGGTCCGTTTTCAAATGTTTTATTTTTGAACGTCAGTTCACATTTGTAGGTGGATCATCAGTGTTAGAGCTAAAATTAGCATGTTTAAAGTGATTTTCATGCTTCCAGGGGCCCAAAACACAAGATTTATGGAATGGTTAAAAGTGCATGAAAATGGCCAATTTACTCACTCTGAGTTCTCAAAAAGGGTTTCTTCACCCCGGGAAGTTAATTAAATACCATTTGGAGGCATTTAATGTTCGAGCAAAAACGGCTGATTTTCGACAAAAGAGATAACACCCCCCCATTACGTCATGCTTCAGAAATGTGGAAAATGGTCCGTTTTCAAATGTTTTATTTTTGAACGTCAGTTCACATTTGTAGGTGGATCATCAGTGTTAGAGCTAAAATTAGCATGTTTAAAGTGATTTTCATGCTTCCAGGGGCCCAAAACACAAGATTTATGGAATGGTTAAAAGTGCATGAAAATGGCCAATTTACTCACTCTGAGTTCTCAAAAAGGGTTTCTTCACCCCGGGAAGTTAATTAAATACCATTTGGAGGCATTTAATGTTCGAGCAAAAACGGCTGATTTTCGACAAAAGAGATAACACCCCCCCATTACGTCATGCTTCAGAAATGTGGAAAATGGTCCGTTTTCAAATGTTTTATTTTTGAACGTCAGTTCACATTTGTAGGTGGATCATCAGTGTTAGAGCTAAAATTAGCATGTTTAAAGTGATTTTCATGCTTCCAGGGGCCCAAAACACAAGATTTATGGAATGGTTAAAAGTGCATGAAAATGGCCAATTTACTCACTCTGAGTTCTCAAAAAGGGTTTCTTCACCCCGGGAAGTTAATTAAATACCATTTGGAGGCATTTAATGTTCGAGCAAAAACGGCTGATTTTCGACAAAAGAGATAACACCCCCCCATTACGTCATGCTTCAGAAATGTGGAAAATGGTCCGTTTTCAAATGTTTTATTTTTGAACGTCAGTTCACATTTGTAGGTGGATCATCAGTGTTAGAGCTAAAATTAGCATGTTTAAAGTGATTTTCATGCTTCCAGGGGCTCGGGAAGTTAATTAAATACCATTTGGAGGCATTTAATGTTCGAGCAAAAACGGCTGATTTTCGACAAAAGAGATAACACCCCCCCATTACGTCATGCTTCAGAAATGTGGAAAATGGTCCGTTTTCAAATGTTTTATTTTTGAACGTCAGTTCACATTTGTAGGTGGATCATCAGTGTTAGAGCTAAAATTAGCATGTTTAAAGTGATTTTCATGCTTCTTGGGGCCCAAAACACAAGATTTATGGAATGGTTAAAAGTGCATGAAAATGGCCAATTTACTCACTCTGAGTTCTCAAAAAGGGTTTCTTCACCCCGGGAAGTTAATTAAATACCATTTGGAGGCATTTAATGTTAGAGCAAAAACGGCTGATTTTCGACAAAAGAGATAACACCCCCCCATTACGTCATGCTTCAGAAATGTGGAAAATGGTCCGTTTTCAAATGTTTTATTTTTGAACGTCAGTTCACATTTGTAGGTGGATCATCAGTGTTAGAGCTAAAATTAGCATGTTTAAAGTGATTTTCATGCTTCCAGGGGCTCGGGAAGTTAATTAAATACCATTTGGAGGCATTTAATGTTCGAGCAAAAACGGCTGATTTTCGACAAAAGAGATAACACCCCCCCATTACGTCATGCTTCAGAAATGTGGAAAATGGTCCGTTTTCAAATGTTTTATTTTTGAACGTCAGTTCACATTTGTAGGTGGATCATCAGTGTTAGAGCTAAAATTAGCATGTTTAAAGTGATTTTCATGCTTCCAGGGGCCCAAAACACAAGATTTATGGAATGGTTAAAAGTGCATGAAAATGGCCAATTTACTCACTCTGAGTTCTCAAAAAGGGTTTCTTCACCCCGGGAAGTTAATTAAATACCATTTGGAGGCATTTAATGTTCGAGCAAAAACGGCTGATTTTCGACAAAAGAGATAACACCCCCCCATTACGTCATGCTTCAGAAATGTGGAAAATGGTCCGTTTTCAAATGTTTTATTTTTGAACGTCAGTTCACATTTGTAGGTGGATCATCAGTGTTAGAGCTAAAATTAGCATGTTTAAAGTGATTTTCATGCTTCCAGGGTCCCAAAACACAAGATTTATGGAATGGTTAAAAGTGCATGAAAATGGCCAATTTACTCACTCTGAGTTCTCAAAAAGGGTTTCTTCACCCCGGGAAGTTAATTAAATACCATTTGGAGGCATTTAATGTTCGAGCAAAAACGGCTGATTTTCGACAAAAGAGATAACACCCCCCCATTACGTCATGCTTCAGAAATGTGGAAAATGGTCCGTTTTCAAATGTTTTATTTTTGAACGTCAGTTCACATTTGTAGGTGGATCATCAGTGTTAGAGCTAAAATTAGCATGTTTAAAGTGATTTTCATGCTTCCAGGGGCTCGGGAAGTTAATTAAATACCATTTGGAGGCATTTAATGTTCGAGCAAAAACGGCTGATTTTCGACAAAAGAGATAACACCCCCCCATTACGTCATGCTTCAGAAATGTGGAAAATGGTCCGTTTTCAAATGTTTTATTTTTGAACGTCAGTTCACATTTGTAGGTGGATCATCAGTGTTAGAGCTAAAATTAGCATGTTTAAAGTGATTTTCATGCTTCCAGGGGCCCAAAACACAAGATTTATGGAATGGTTAAAAGTGCATGAAAATGGCCAATTTACTCACTCTGAGTTCTCAAAAAGGGTTTCTTCACCCCGGGAAGTTAATTAAATACCATTTGGAGGCATTTAATGTTCGAGCAAAAACGGCTGATTTTCGACAAAAGAGATAACACCCCCCCATTACGTCATGCTTCAGAAATGTGGAAAATGGTCCGTTTTCAAATGTTTTATTTTTGAACGTCAGTTCACATTTGTAGGTGGATCATCAGTGTTAGAGCTAAAATTAGCATGTTTAAAGTGATTTTCATGCTTCCAGGGGCCCAAAACACAAGATTCATGGAATGGTTAAAAGTGCATGAAAATGGCCAATTTACTCACTCTGAGTTCTCAAAAAGGGTTTCTTCACCCCGGGAAGTTAATTAAATACCATTTGGAGGCATTTAATGTTCGAGCAAAAACGGCTGATTTTCGACAAAAGAGATAACACCCCCCCATTACGTCATGCTTCAGAAATGTGGAAAATGGTCCGTTTTCAAATGTTTTATTTTTGAACGTCAGTTCACATTTGTAGGTGGATCATCAGTGTTAGAGCTAAAATTAGCATGTTTAAAGTGATTTTCATGCTTCCAGGGGCCCAAAACACAAGATTTATGGAATGGTTAAAAGTGCATGAAAATGGCCAATTTACTCACTCTGAGTTCTCAAAAAGGGTTTCTTCACCCCGGGAAGTTAATTAAATACCATTTGGAGGCATTTAATGTTCGAGCAAAAACGGCTGATTTTCGACAAAAGATATAACACCCCCCCATTACGTCATGCTTCAGAAATGTGGAAAATGGTCCGTTTTCAAATGTTTTATTTTTGAACGTCAGTTCACATTTGTAGGTGGATCATCAGTGTTAGAGCTAAAATTAGCATGTTTAAAGTGATTTTCATGCTTCCAGGGGCTCGGGAAGTTAATTAAATACCATTTGGAGGCATTTAATGTTCGAGCAAAAACGGCTGATTTTCGACAAAAGAGATAACACCCCCCCATTACGTCATGCTTCAGAAATGTGGAAAATGGTCCGTTTTCAAATGTTTTATTTTTGAACGTCAGTTCACATTTGTAGGTGGATCATCAGTGTTAGAGCTAAAATTAGCGTGTTTAAAGTGATTTTCATGCTTCCAGGGGCCCAAAACACAAGATTTATGGAATGGTTAAAAGTGCATGAAAATGGCCAATTTACTCACTCTGAGTTCTCAAAAAGGGTTTCTTCACCCCGGGAAGTTAATTAAATACCATTTGGAGGCATTTAATGTTCGAGCAAAAACGGCTGATTTTCGACAAAAGAGATAACACCCCCCCATTACGTCATGCTTCAGAAATGTGGAAAATGGTCCGTTTTCAAATGTTTTATTTTTGAACGTCAGTTCACATTTGTAGGTGGATCATCAGTGTTAGAGCTAAAATTAGCATGTTTAAAGTGATTTTCATGCTTCCAGGGGCCCAAAACACAAGATTTATGGAATGGTTAAAAGTGCATGAAATGGCCAATTTACTCACTCTGAGTTCTCAAAAAGGGTTTCTTCACCCCGGGAAGTTAATTAAATACCATTTGGAGGCATTTAATGTTCGAGCAAAAACGGCTGATTTTCGACAAAAGAGATAACACCCCCCCATTACGTCATGCTTCAGAAATGTGGAAAATGGTCCGTTTTCAAATGTTTTATTTTTGAACGTCAGTTCACATTTGTAGGTGGATCATCAGTGTTAGAGCTAAAATTAGCAGGTTTAAAGTGATTTTCATGCTTCCAGGGGCTCGGGAAGTTAATTAAATACCATTTGGAGGCATTTAATGTTCGAGCAAAAACGGCTGATTTTCGACAAAAGAGATAACACCCCCCCATTACGTCATGCTTCAGAAATGTGGAAAATGGTCCGTTTTCAAATGTTTTATTTTTGAACGTCAGTTCACATTTGTAGGTGGATCATCAGTGTTAGAGCTAAAATTAGCATGTTTAAAGTGATTTTCATGCTTCCAGGGGCCCAAAACACAAGATTTATGGAATGGTTAAAAGTGCATGAAAATGGCCAATTTACTCACTCTGAGTTCTCAAAAAGGGTTTCTTCACCCCGGGAAGTTAATTAAATACCATTTGGAGGCATTTAATGTTCGAGCAAAAACGGCTGATTTTCGACAAAAGAGATAACACCCCCCCATTACGTCATGCTTCAGAAATGTGGAAAATGGTCCGTTTTCAAATGTTTTATTTTTGAACGTCAGTTCACATTTGTAGGTGGATCATCAGTGTTAGAGCTAAAATTAGCATGTTTAAAGTGATTTTCATGCTTCCAGGGGCCCAAAACACAAGATTTATGGAATGGTTAAAAGTGCATGAAAATGGCCAATTTACTCACTCTGAGTTCTCAAAAAGGGTTTCTTCCCCCCGGGAAGTTAATTAAATACCATTTGGAGGCATTTAATGTTCGAGCAAAAACGGCTGATTTTCGACAAAAGAGATAACACCCCCCCATTACGTCATGCTTCAGAAATGTGGAAAATGGTCCGTTTTCAAATGTTTTATTTTTGAACGTCAGTTCACATTTGTAGGTGGATCATCAGTGTTAGAGCTAAAATTAGCATGTTTAAAGTGATTTTCATGCTTCCAGGGGCTCGGGAAGTTAATTAAATACCATTTGGAGGCATTTAATGTTCGAGCAAAAACGGCTGATTTTCGACAAAAGAGATAACACCCCCCCATTACGTCATGCTTCAGAAATGTGGAAAATGGTCCGTTTTCAAATGTTTTATTTTTGAACGTCAGTTCACATTTGTAGGTGGATCATCAGTGTTAGAGCTAAAATTAGCATGTTTAAAGTGATTTTCATGCTTCCAGGGGCTCGGGAAGTTAATTAAATACCATTTGGAGGCATTTAATGTTCGAGCAAAAACGGCTGATTTTCGACAAAAGAGATAACACCCCCCCATTACGTCATGCTTCAGAAATGTGGAAAATGGTCCGTTTTCAAATGTTTTATTTTTGAACGTCAGTTCACATTTGTAGGTGGATCATCAGTGTTAGAGCTAAAATTAGCATGTTTAAAGTGATTTTCATGCTTCCAGGGGCCCAAAACACAAGATTTATGGAATGGTTAAAAGTGCATGAAAATGGCCAATTTACTCACTCTGAGTTCTCAAAAAGGGTTTCTTCCCCCCGGGAAGTTAATTAAATACCATTTGGAGGCATTTAATGTTCGAGCAAAAACGGCTGATTTTCGACAAAAGAGATAACACCCCCCCATTACGTCATGCTTCAGAAATGTGGAAAATGGTCCGTTTTCAAATGTTTTATTTTTGAACGTCAGTTCACATTTGTAGGTGGATCATCAGTGTTAGAGCTAAAATTAGCATGTTTAAAGTGATTTTCATGCTTCCAGGGGCTCGGGAAGTTAATTAAATACCATTTGGAGGCATTTAATGTTCGAGCAAAAACGGCTGATTTTCGACAAAAGAGATAACACCCCCCCATTACGTCATGCTTCAGAAATGTGGAAAATGGTCCGTTTTCAAATGTTTTATTTTTGAACGTCAGTTCACATTTGTAGGTGGATCATCAGTGTTAGAGCTAAAATTAGCATGTTTAAAGTGATTTTCATGCTTCCAGGGGCTCGGGAAGTTAATTAAATACCATTTGGAGGCATTTAATGTTCGAGCAAAAACGGCTGATTTTCGACAAAAGAGATAACACCCCCCCATTACGTCATGCTTCAGAAATGTGGAAAATGGTCCGTTTTCAAATGTTTTATTTTTGAACGTCAGTTCACATTTGTAGGTGGATCATCAGTGTTAGAGCTAAAATTAGCATGTTTAAAGTGATTTTCATGCTTCCAGGGGCCCAAAACACAAGATTTATGGAATGGTTAAAAGTGCATGAAAATGGCCAATTTACTCACTCTGAGTTCTCAAAAAGGGTTTCTTCACCCCGGGAAGTTAATTAAATACCATTTGGAGGCATTTAATGTTCGAGCAAAAACGGCTGATTTTCGACAAAAGAGATAACACCCCCCCATTACGTCATGCTTCAGAAATGTGGAAAATGGTCCGTTTTCAAATGTTTTATTTTTGAACGTCAGTTCACATTTGTAGGTGGATCATCAGTGTTAGAGCTAAAATTAGCATGTTTAAAGTGATTTTCATGCTTCCAGGGGCTCGGGAAGTTAATTAAATACCATTTGGAGGCATTTAATGTTCGAGCAAAAACGGCTGATTTTCGACAAAAGAGATAACACCCCCCCATTACGTCATGCTTCAGAAATGTGGAAAATGGTCCGTTTTCAAATGTTTTATTTTTGAACGTCAGTTCACATTTGTAGGTGGATCATCAGTGTTAGAGCTAAAATTAGCATGTTTAAAGTGATTTTCATGCTTCCAGGGGCTCGGGAAGTTAATTAAATACCATTTGGAGGCATTTAATGTTCGAGCAAAAACGGCTGATTTTCGACAAAAGAGATAACACCCCCCCATTACGTCATGCTTCAGAAATGTGGAAAATGGTCCGTTTTCAAATGTTTTATTTTTGAACGTCAGTTCACATTTGTAGGTGGATCATCAGTGTTAGAGCTAAAATTAGCATGTTTAAAGTGATTTTCATGCTTCCAGGGGCTCGGGAAGTTAATTAAATACCATTTGGAGGCATTTAATGTTCGAGCAAAAACGGCTGATTTTCGACAAAAGAGATAACACCCCCCCATTACGTCATGCTTCAGAAATGTGGAAAATGGTCCGTTTTCAAATGTTTTATTTTTGAACGTCAGTTCACATTTGTAGGTGGATCATCAGTGTTAGAGCTAAAATTAGCATGTTTAAAGTGATTTTCATGCTTCCAGGGGCCCAAAACACAAGATTTATGGAATGGTTAAAAGTGCATGAAAATGGCCAATTTACTCACTCTGAGTTCTCAAAAAGGGTTTCTTCACCCCGGGAAGTTAATTAAATACCATTTGGAGGCATTTAATGTTCGAGCAAAAACGGCTGATTTTCGACAAAAGAGATAACACCCCCCCATTACGTCATGCTTCAGAAATGTGGAAAATGGTCCGTTTTCAAATGTTTTATTTTTGAACGTCAGTTCACATTTGTAGGTGGATCATCAGTGTTAGAGCTAAAATTAGCATGTTTAAAGTGATTTTCATGCTTCCAGGGGCCCAAAACACAAGATTTATGGAATGGTTAAAAGTGCATGAAAATGGCCAATTTACTCACTCTGAGTTCTCAAAAAGGGTTTCTTCACCCCGGGAAGTTAATTAAATACCATTTGGAGGCATTTAATGTTCGAGCAAAAACAGCTGATTTTCGACAAAAGAGATAACACCCCCCCATTACGTCATGCTTCAGAAATGTGGAAAATGGTCCGTTTTCAAATGTTTTATTTTTGAACGTCAGTTCACATTTGTACGTGGATCATCAGTGTTAGAGCTAAAATTAGCATGTTTAAAGTGATTTTCATGCTTCCAGGGGCTCGGGAAGTTAATTAAATACCATTTGGAGGCATTTAATGTTCGAGCAAAAACGGCTGATTTTCGACAAAAGAGCTAACACCCCCCCATTACTTCATGCTTCAGAAATGTGGAAAATGGTCCGTTTTCAAATGTTTTATTTTTGAACGTCAGTTCACATTTGTAGGTGGATCATCAGTGTTAGAGCTAAAATTAGCATGTTTAAAGTGATTTTCATGCTTCCAGGGGCTCGGGAAGTTAATTAAATACCATTTGGAGGCATTTAATGTTCGAGCAAAAACGGCTGATTTTCGACAAAAGAGATAACACCCCCCCATTACGTCATGCTTCAGAAATGTGGAAAATGGTCCATTTTCAAATGTTTTATTTTTGAACGTCAGTTCACATTTGTAGGTGGATCATCAGTGTTAGAGCTAAAATTAGCATGTTTAAAGTGATTTTCATGCTTCCAGGGGCCCAAAACACAAGATTTATGGAATCGTTAAAAGTGCATGAAAATGGCCAATTTACTCACTCTGAGTTCTCAAAAAGGGTTTCTTCACCCCGGGAAGTTAATTAAATACCATTTGGAGGCATTTAATGTTCGAGCAAAAACGGCTGATTTTCGACAAAAGAGCTAACACCCCCCCATTACGTCATGCTTCAGAAATGTGGAAAATGGTCCGTTTTCAAATGTTTTATTTTTGAACGTCAGTTCACATTTGTAGGTGGATCATCAGTGTTAGAGCTAAAATTAGCATGTTTAAAGTGATTTTCATGCTTCCAGGGGCTCGGGAAGTTAATTAAATACCATTTGGAGGCATTTAATGTTCGAGCAAAAACGGCTGATTTTCGACAAAAGAGATAACACCCCCCCATTACGTCATGCTTCAGAAATGTGGAAAATGGTCCGTTTTCAAATGTTTTATTTTTGAACGTCAGTTCACATTTGTAGGTGGATCATCAGTGTTAGAGCTAAAATTAGCATGTTTAAAGT
The DNA here is from genome assembly GCF_964263255.1 of Lissotriton vulgaris. Lineage (NCBI taxonomy): Eukaryota > Metazoa > Chordata > Amphibia > Caudata > Salamandridae > Lissotriton > Lissotriton vulgaris. Next base: position 144,591 of record NW_028240665.1, on the reverse strand, counting down.
GATTTTCATGCTTCCAGGGGCCCAAAACACAAGATTTATGGAATGGTTAAAAGTGCATGAAAATGGCCAATTTACTCACTCTGAGTTCTCAAAAAGGGTTTCTTCACCCCGGGAAGTTAATTAAATACCATTTGGAGGCATTTAATGTTCGAGCAAAAACGGCTGATTTTCGACAAAAGAGATAACACCCCCCCATTACGTCATGCTTCAGAAATGTGGAAAATGGTCCGTTTTCAAATGTTTTATTTTTGAACGTCAGTTCACATTTGTAGGTGGATCATCAGTGTTAGAGCTAAAATTAGCATGTTTAAAGTGATTTTCATGCTTCCAGGGGCTCGGGAAGTTAATTAAATACCATTTGGAGGCATTTAATGTTCGAGCAAAAACGGCTGATTTTCGACAAAAGAGATAACACCCCTCCATTACGTCATGCTTCAGAAATGTGGAAAATGGTCCGTTTTCAAATGTTTTATTTTTGAACGTCAGTTCACATTTGTAGGTGGATCATCAGTGTTAGAGCTAAAATTAGCATGTTTAAAGTGATTTTCATGCTTCCAGGGGCTCGGGAAGTTAATTAAATACCATTTGGAGGCATTTAATGTTCGAGCAAAAACGGCTGATTTTCGACAAAAGAGATAACACCCCCCCATTACGTCATGCTTCAGAAATGTGGAAAATGGTCCGTTTTCAAATGTTTTATTTTTGAACGTCAGTTCACATTTGTAGGTGGATCATCAGTGTTAGAGCTAAAATTAGCATGTTTAAAGTGATTTTCATGCTTCCAGGGGCCCAAAACACAAGATTTATGGAATGGTTAAAAGTGCATGAAAATGGCCAATTTACTCACTCTGAGTTCTCAAAAAGGGTTTCTTCACCCCGGGAAGTTAATTAAATACCATTTGGAGGCATTTAATGTTCGAGCAAAAACGGCTGATTTTCGACAAAAGAGATAACACCCCCCCATTACGTCATGCTTCAGAAATGTGGAAAATGGTCCGTTTTCAAATGTTTTATTTTTGAACGTCAGTTCACATTTGTAGGTGGATCATCAGTGTTAGAGCTAAAATTAGCATGTTTAAAGTGATTTTCATGCTTCCAGGGGCCCAAAACACAAGATTTATGGAATGGTTAAAAGTGCATGAAAATGGCCAATTTACTCACTCTGAGTTCTCAAAAAGGGTTTCTTCACCCCGGGAAGTTAATTAAATACCATTTGGAGGCATTTAATGTTCGAGCAAAAACAGCTGATTTTCGACAAAAGAGATAACACCCCCCCATTACGTCATGCTTCAGAAATGTGGAAAATGGTCCGTTTTCAAATGTTTTATTTTTGAACGTCAGTTCACATTTGTACATGGATCATCAGTGTTAGAGCTAAAATTAGCATGTTTAAAGTGATTTTCATGCTTCCAGGGGCTCGGGAAGTTAATTAAATACCATTTGGAGGCATTTAATGTTCGAGCAAAAACGGCTGATTTTCGACAAAAGAGCTAACACCCCCCCATTACTTCATGCTTCAGAAATGTGGAAAATGGTCCGTTTTCAAATGTTTTATTTTTGAACGTCAGTTCACATTTGTAGGTGGATCATCAGTGTTAGAGCTAAAATTAGCATGTTTAAAGTGATTTTCATGCTTCCAGGGGCTCGGGAAGTTAATTAAATACCATTTGGAGGCATTTAATGTTCGAGCAAAAACGGCTGATTTTCGACAAAAGAGATAACACCCCCCCATTACGTCATGCTTCAGAAATGTGGAAAATGGTCCGTTTTCAAATGTTTTATTTTTGAACGTCAGTTCACATTTGTAGGTGGATCATCAGTGTTAGAGCTAAAATTAGCATGTTTAAAGTGATTTTCATGCTTCCAGGGGCCCAAAACACAAGATTTATGGAATCGTTAAAAGTGCATGAAAATGGCCAATTTACTCACTCTGAGTTCTCAAAAAGGGTTTCTTCACCCCGGGAAGTTAATTAAATACCATTTGGAGGCATTTAATGTTCGAGCAAAAACGGCTGATTTTCGACAAAAGAGCTAACACCCCCCCATTACGTCATGCTTCAGAAATGTGGAAAATGGTCCGTTTTCAAATGTTTTATTTTTGAACGTCAGTTCACATTTGTAGGTGGATCATCAGTGTTAGAGCTAAAATTAGCATGTTTAAAGTGATTTTCATGCTTCCAGGGGCTCGGGAAGTTAATTAAATACCATTTGGAGGCATTTAATGTTCGAGCAAAAACGGCTGATTTTCGACAAAAGAGATAACACCCCCCCATTACGTCATGCTTCAGAAATGTGGAAAATGGTCCGTTTTCAAATGTTTTATTTTTGAACGTCAGTTCACATTTGTAGGTGGATCATCAGTGTTAGAGCTAAAATTAGCATGTTTAAAGTGATTTTCATGCTTCCAGGGGCCCAAAACACAAGATTTATGGAATGGTTAAAAGTGCATGAAAATGGCCAATTTACTCACTCTGAGTTCTCAAAAAGGGTTTCTTCACCCCGGGAAGTTAATTAAATACCATTTGGAGGCATTTAATGTTCGAGCAAAAACGGCTGATTTTCGACAAAAGAGATAACACCCCCCCATTACGTCATGCTTCAGAAATGTGGAAAATGGTCCGTTTTCAAATGTTTTATTTTTGAACGTCAGTTCACATTTGTAGGTGGATCATCAGTGTTAGAGCTAAAATTAGCATGTTTAAAGTGATTTTCATGCTTCCAGGGGCTCGGGAAGTTAATTAAATACCATTTGGAGGCATTTAATGTTCGAGCAAAAACGGCTGATTTTCGACAAAAGAGATAACACCCCCCCATTACGTCATGCTTCAGAAATGTGGAAAATGGTCCGTTTTCAAATGTTTTATTTTTGAACGTCAGTTCACATTTGTAGGTGGATCATCAGTGTTAGAGCTAAAATTAGCATGTTTAAAGTGATTTTCATGCTTCCAGGGGCCCAAAACACAAGATTTATGGAATGGTTAAAAGTGCATGAAAATGGCCAATTTACTCACTCTGAGTTCTCAAAAAGGGTTTCTTCACCCCGGGAAGTTAATTAAATACCATTTGGAGGCATTTAATGTTCGAGCAAAAACGGCTGATTTTCGACAAAAGAGATAACACCCCCCCATTACGTCATGCTTCAGAAATGTGGAAAATGGTCCGTTTTCAAATGTTTTATTTTTGAACGTCAGTTCACATTTGTAGGTGGATCATCAGTGTTAGAGCTAAAATTAGCATGTTTAAAGTGATTTTCATGCTTCCAGGGGCTCGGGAAGTTAATTAAATATCATTTGGAGGCATTTAATGTTCGAGCAAAAACGGCTGATTTTCGACAAAAGAGATAACACCCCCCCATTACGTCATGCTTCAGAAATGTGGAAAATGGTCCGTTTTCAAATGTTTTATTTTTGAACGTCAGTTCACATTTGTAGGTGGATCATCAGTGTTAGAGCTAAAATTAGCATGTTTAAAGTGATTTTCATGCTTCCAGGGGCTCGGGAAGTTAATTAAATACCATTTGGAGGCATTTAATGTTCGAGCAAAAACGGCTGATTTTCGACAAAAGAGATAACACCCCCCCATTACGTCATGCTTCAGAAATGTGGAAAATGGTCCGTTTTCAAATGTTTTATTTTTGAACGTCAGTTCACATTTGTAGGTGGATCATCAGTGTTAGAGCTAAAATTAGCATGTTTAAAGTGATTTTCATGCTTCCAGGGGCCCAAAACACAAGATTTATGGAATGGTTAAAAGTGCATGAAAATGGCCAATTTACTCACTCTGAGTACTCAAAAAGGGTTTCTTCACCCCGGGAAGTTAATTAAATACCATTTGGAGGCATTTAATGTTCGAGCAAAAACGGCTGATTTTCGACAAAAGAGATAACACCCCCCCATTACGTCATGCTTCAGAAATGTGGAAAATGGTCCGTTTTCAAATGTTTTATTTTTGAACGTCAGTTCACATTTGTAGGTGGATCATCAGTGTTAGAGCTAAAATTAGCATGTTTAAAGTGATTTTCATGCTTCCAGGGGCCCAAAACACAAGATTTATGGAATGGTTAAAAGTGCATGAAAATGGCCAATTTACTCACTCTGAGTTCTCAAAAAGGGTTTCTTCACCCCGGGAAGTTAATTAAATACCATTTGGAGGCATTTAATGTTCGAGCAAAAACGGCTGATTCTCGACAAAAGAGCTAACACCCCCCCATTACGTCATGCTTCAGAAATTTGGAAAATGGTCCGTTTTCAAATGTTTTATTTTTGAACGTCAGTTCACATTTGTAGGTGGATCATCAGTGTTAGAGCTAAAATTAGCATGTTTAAAGTGATTTTCATGCTTCCAGGGGCCCAAAACACAAGATTTATGGAATGGTTAAAAGTGCATGAAAATGGCCAATTTACTCACTCTGAGTTCTCAAAAAGGGTTTCTTCACCCCGGGAACTTAATTAAATACCATTTGGAGGCATTTAATGTTCGAGCAAAAACGGCTGATTTTCGACAAAAGAGATAACACCCCCCCATTACGTCATGCTTCAGAAATGTGGAAAATGGTCCGTTTTCAAATGTTTTATTTTTGAACGTCAGTTCACATTTGTAGGTGGATCATCAGTGTTAGAGCTAAAATTAGCATGTTTAAAGTGATTTTCATGCTTCCAGGGGCCCAAAACACAAGATTTATGGAATGGTTAAAAGTGCATGAAAATGGCCAATTTACTCACTCTGAGTTCTCAAAAAGGGTTTCTTCACCCCGGGAAGTTAATTATATACCATTTGGAGGCATTTAATGTTCGAGCAAAAACGGCTGATTTTCGACAAAAGAGTTAACACCCCCCCATTACGTCATGCTTCAGAAATGTGGAAAATGGTCCGTTTTCAAATGTTTTATTTTTGAACGTCAGTTCACATTTGTAGGTGGATCATCAGTGTTAGAGCTAAAATTAGCATGTTTAAAGTGATTTTCATGCTTCCAGGGGCCCAAAACACAAGATTTATGGAATGGTTAAAAGTGCATGAAAATGGCCAATTTACTCACTCTGAGTTCTCAAAAAGGGTTTCTTCACCCCGGGAAGTTAATTAAATACCATTTGGAGGCATTTAATGTTCGAGCAAAAACGGCTGATTTTCGACAAAAGAGATAACACCCCCCCATTACGTCATGCTTCAGAAATGTGGAAAATGGTCCGTTTTCAAATGTTTTATTTTTGAACGTCAGTTCACATTTGTAGGTGGATCATCAGTGTTAGAGCTAAAATTAGCATGTTTAAAGTGATTTTCATGCTTCCAGGGGCTCGGGAAGTTAATTAAATACCATTTGGAGGCATTTAATGTTCGAGCAAAAACGGCTGATTTTCGACAAAAGAGATAACACCCCCCCATTACGTCATGCTTCAGAAATGTGGAAAATGGTCCGTTTTCAAATGTTTTATTTTTGAACGTCAGTTCACATTTGTAGGTGGATCATCAGTGTTAGAGCTAAAATTAGCATGTTTAAAGTGATTTTCATGCTTCCAGGGGCCCAAAACACAAGATTTATGGAATGGTTAAAAGTGCATGAAAATGGCGAATTTACTCACTCTGAGTTCTCAAAAAGGGTTTCTTCACCCCGGGAAGTTAATTAAATACCATTTGGAGGCATTTAATGTTCGAGCAAAAACGGCTGATTTTCGACAAAAGAGATAACACCCCCCCATTACGTCATGCTTCAGAAATGTGGAAAATGGTCCGTTTTCAAATGTTTTATTTTTGAACGTCAGTTCACATTTGTAGGTGGATCATCAGTGTTAGAGCTAAAATTAGCATGTTTAAAGTGATTTTCATGCTTCCAGGGGCTCGGGAAGTTAATTAAATACCATTTGGAGGCATTTAATGTTCGAGCAAAAACGGCTGATTTTCGACAAAAGAGATAACACCCCCCCCATTACGTCATGCTTCAGAAATGTGGAAAATGGTCCGTTTTCAAATGTTTTATTTTTGAACGTCAGTTCACATTTGTAGGTGGATCATCAGTGTTAGAGCTAAAATTAGCATGTTTAAAGTGATTTTCATGCTTCCAGGGGCTCGGGAAGTTAATTAAATACCATTTGGAGGCATTTAATGTTCGAGCAAAAACGGCTGATTTTCGACAAAAGAGATAACACCCCCCCATTACGTCATGCTTCAGAAATGTGGAAAATGGTCCGTTTTCAAATGTTTTATTTTTGAACGTCAGTTCACATTTGTAGGTGGATCATCAGTGTTAGAGCTAAAATTAGCATGTTTAAAGTGATTTTCATGCTTCCAGGGGCCCAAAACACAAGATTTATGGAATGGTTAAAAGTGCATGAAAATGGCCAATTTACTCACTCTGAGTTCTCAAAAAGGGTTTCTTCACCCCGGGAAGTTAATTAAATACCATTTGGAGGCATTTAATGTTCGAGCAAAAACGGCTGATTTTCGACAAAAGAGATAACACCCCCCCATTACGTCATGCTTCAGAAATGTGGAAAATGGTCCGTTTTCAAATGTTTTATTTTTGAACGTCAGTTCACATTTGTAGGTGGATCATCAGTGTTAGAGCTAAAATTAGCATGTTTAAAGTGATTTTCATGCTTCCAGGGGCCCAAAACACAAGATTTATGGAATGGTTAAAAGTGCATGAAAATGGCCAATTTACTCACTCTGAGTTCTCAAAAAGGGTTTCTTCACCCCGGGAAGTTAATTAAATACCATTTGGAGGCATTTAATGTTCGAGCAAAAATGGCTGATTCTCGACAAAAGAGCTAACACCCCCCCCATTACGTCATGCTTCAGAAATGTGGAAAATGGTCCGTTTTCAAATGTTTTATTTTTGAACGTCAGTTCACATTTGTAGGTGGATCATCAGTGTTAGAGCTAAAATTAGCATGTTTAAAGTGATTTTCATGCTTCCAGGGGCTCGGGAAGTTAATTAAATACCATTTGGAGGCATTTAATGTTCGAGCAAAAACGGCTGATTTTCGACAAAAGAGATAACACCCCCCCATTACGTCATGCTTCAGAAATGTGGAAAATGGTCCGTTTTCAAATGTTTTATTTTTGAACGTCAGTTCACATTTGTAGGTGGATCATCAGTGTTAGAGCTAAAATTAGCATGTTTAAAGTGATTTTCATGCTTCCAGGGGCCCAAAACACAAGATTTATGGAATGGTTAAAAGTGCATGAAAATGGCCAATTTACTCACTCTGAGTTCTCAAAAAGGGTTTCTTCACCCCGGGAAGTTAATTAAATACCATTTGGAGGCATTTAATGTTCGAGCAAAAACGGCTGATTTTCGACAAAAGAGATAACACCCCCCCATTACGTCATGCTTCAGAAATGTGGAAAATGGTCCGTTTTCAAATGTTTTATTTTTGAACGTCAGTTCACATTTGTAGGTGGATCATCAGTGTTAGAGCTAAAATTAGCATGTTTAAAGTGATTTTCATGCTTCCAGGGGCCCAAAACACAAGATTTATGGAATGGTTAAAAGTGCATGAAAATGGCCAATTTACTCACTCTGAGTTCTCAAAAAGGGTTTCTTCACCCCGGGAAGTTAATTAAATACCATTTGGAGGCATTTAATGTTCGAGCAAAAACGGCTGATTTTCGACAAAAGAGTTAACACCCCCCCATTACGTCATGCTTCAGAAATGTGGAAAATGGTCCGTTTTCAAATGTTTTATTTTTGAACGTCAGTTCACATTTGTAGGTGGATCATCAGTGTTAGAGCTAAAATTAGCATGTTTAAAGTGATTTTCATGCTTCCAGGGGCCCAAAACACAAGATTTATGGAATGGTTAAAAGTGCATGAAAATGGCCAATTTACTCACTCTGAGTTCTCAAAAAGGGTTTCTTCACCCCGGGAAGTTAATTAAATACCATTTGGAGGCATTTAATGTTCGAGCAAAAACGGCTGATTTTCGACAAAAGAGATAACACCCCCCCATTACGTCATGCTTCAGAAATGTGGAAAATGGTCCGTTTTCAAATGTTTTATTTTTGAACGTCAGTTCACATTTGTAGGTGGATCATCAGTGTTAGAGCTAAAATTAGCATGTTTAAAGTGATTTTCATGCTTCTTGGGGCCCAAAACACAAGATTTATGGAATGGTTAAAAGTGCATGAAAATGGCCAATTTACTCACTCTGAGTTCTCAAAAAGGGTTTCTTCACCCCGGGAAGTTAATTAAATACCATTTGGAGGCATTTAATGTTCGAGCAAAAACGGCTGATTTTCGACAAAAGAGATAACACCCCCCCATTACGTCATGCTTCAGAAATGTGGAAAATGGTCCGTTTTCAAATGTTTTATTTTTGAACGTCAGTTCACATTTGTAGGTGGATCATCAGTGTTAGAGCTAAAATTAGCATGTTTAAAGTGATTTTCATGCTTCCAGGGGCCCAAAACGCAAGATTTATGGAATGGTTAAAAGTGCATGAAAATGGCCAATTTACTCACTCTGAGTTCTCAAAAAGGGTTTCTTCACCCCGGGAAGTTAATTAAATACCATTTGGAGGCATTTAATGTTCGAGCAAAAACGGCTGATTTTCGACAAAAGAGATAACACCCCCCCATTACGTCATGCTTCAGAAATGTGGAAAATGGTCCGTTTTCAAATGTTTCATTTTTGAACGTCAGTTCACATTTGTAGGTGGATCATCAGTGTTAGAGCTAAAATTAGCATGTTTAAAGTGATTTTCATGCTTCCAGGGGCTCGGGAAGTTAATTAAATACCATTTGGAGGCATTTAATGTTCGAGCAAAAACGGCTGATTTTTGACAAAAGAGATAACACCCCCCCATTACGTCATGCTTCAGAAATGTGGAAAATGGTCCGTTTTCAAATGTTTTATTTTTGAACGTCAGTTCACATTTGTAGGTGGATCATCATTGTTAGAGCTAAAATTAGCATGTTTAAAGTGATTTTCATGCTTCCAGGGGCCCAAAACACAAGATTTATGGAATGGTTAAAAGTGCATGAAAATGGCCAATTTACTCACTCTGAGTTCTCAAAAAGGGTTTCTTCACCCCGGGAACTTAATTAAATACCATTTGGAGGCATTTAATGTTCGAGCAAAAACGGCTGATTTTCGACAAAAGAGATAACACCCCCCCATTACGTCATGCTTCAGAAATGTGGAAAATGGTCCGTTTTCAAATGTTTTATTTTTGAACGTCAGTTCACATTTGTAGGTGGATCATCAGTGTTAGAGCTAAAATTAGCATGTTTAAAGTGATTTTCATGCTTCCAGGGGCCCAAAACACAAGATTTATGGAATGGTTAAAAGTGCATGAAAATGGCCAATTTACTCACTCTGAGTTCTCAAAAAGGGTTTCTTCACCCCGGGAAGTTAATTATATACCATTTGGAGGCATTTAATGTTCGAGCAAAAACGGCTGATTTCGACAAAAGAGTTAACACCCCCCATTACGTCATGCTTCAGAAATGTGGAAAATGGTCCGTTTTCAAATGTTTTATTTTTGAACGTCAGTTCACATTTGTAGGTGGATCATCAGTGTTAGAGCTAAAATTAGCATGTTTAAAGTGATTTTCATGCTTCCAGGGGCCCAAAACACAAGATTTATGGAATGGTTAAAAGTGCATGAAAATGGCCAATTTACTCACTCTGAGTTCTCAAAAAGGGTTTCTTCACCCCGGGAAGTTAATTAAATACCATTTGGAGGCATTTAATGTTCGAGCAAAAACGGCTGATTTTCGACAAAAGAGATAACACCCCCCCATTACGTCATGCTTCAGAAATGTGGAAAATGGTCCGTTTTCAAATGTTTTATTTTTGAACGTCAGTTCACATTTGTAGGTGGATCATCAGTGTTAGAGCTAAAATTAGCATGTTTAAAGTGATTTTCATGCTTCCAGGGGCTCGGGAAGTTAATTAAATACCATTTGGAGGCATTTAATGTTCGAGCAAAAACGGCTGATTTTCGACAAAAGAGATAACACCCCCCCATTACGTCATGCTTCAGAAATGTGGAAAATGGTCCGTTTTCAAATGTTTTATTTTTGAACGTCAGTTCACATTTGTAGGTGGATCATCAGTGTTAGAGCTAAAATTAGCATGTTTAAAGTGATTTTCATGCTTCCAGGGGCCCAAAACACAACATTTATGGAATGGTTAAAAGTGCATGAAAATGGCGAATTTACTCACTCTGAGTTCTCAAAAAGGGTTTCTTCACCCCGGGAAGTTAATTAAATACCATTTGGAGGCATTTAATGTTCGAGCAAAAACGGCTGATTTTCGACAAAAGAGATAACACCCCCCCATTACGTCATGCTTCAGAAATGTGGAAAATGGTCCGTTTTCAAATGTTTTATTTTTGAACGTCAGTTCACATTTGTAGGTGGATCATCAGTGTTAGAGCTAAAATTAGCATGTTTAAAGTGATTTTCATGCTTCCAGGGGCTCGGGAAGTTAATTAAATACCATTTGGAGGCATTTAATGTTCGAGCAAAAACGGCTGATTTTCGACAAAAGAGATAACACCCCCCCCATTACGTCATGCTTCAGAAATGTGGAAAATGGTCCGTTTTCAAATGTTTTATTTTTGAACGTCAGTTCACATTTGTAGGTGGATCATCAGTGTTAGAGCTAAAATTAGCATGTTTAAAGTGATTTTCATGCTTCCAGGGGCTCGGGAAGTTAATTAAATACCATTTGGAGGCATTTAATGTTCGAGCAAAAACGGCTGATTTTCGACAAAAGAGATAACACCCCCCCATTACGTCATGCTTCAGAAATGTGGAAAATGGTCCGTTTTCAAATGTTTTATTTTTGAACGTCAGTTCACATTTGTAGGTGGATCATCAGTGTTAGAGCTAAAATTAGCATGTTTAAAGTGATTTTCATGCTTCCAGGGGCCCAAAACACAAGATTTATGGAATGGTTAAAAGTGCATGAAAATGGCCAATTTACTCACTCTGAGTTCTCAAAAAGGGTTTCTTCACCCCGGGAAGTTAATTAAATACCATTTGGAGGCATTTAATGTTCGAGCAAAAACGGCTGATTTTCGACAAAAGAGATAACACCCCCCCATTACGTCATGCTTCAGAAATGTGGAAAATGGTCCGTTTTCAAATGTTTTATTTTTGAACGTCAGTTCACATTTGTAGGTGGATCATCAGTGTTAGAGCTAAAATTAGCATGTTTAAAGTGATTTTCATGCTTCCAGGGGCCCAAAACACAAGATTTATGGAATGGTTAAAAGTGCATGAAAATGGCCAATTTACTCACTCTGAGTTCTCAAAAAGGGTTTCTTCACCCCGGGAAGTTAATTAAATACCATTTGGAGGCATTTAATGTTCGAGCAAAAATGGCTGATTCTCGACAAAAGAGCTAACACCCCCCCCATTACGTCATGCTTCAGAAATGTGGAAAATGGTCCGTTTTCAAATGTTTTATTTTTGAACGTCAGTTCACATTTGTAGGTGGATCATCAGTGTTAGAGCTAAAATTAGCATGTTTAAAGTGATTTTCATGCTTCCAGGGGCTCGGGAAGTTAATTAAATACCATTTGGAGGCATTTAATGTTCGAGCAAAAACGGCTGATTTTCGACAAAAGAGATAACACCCCCCCATTACGTCATGCTTCAGAAATGTGGAAAATGGTCCGTTTTCAAATGTTTTATTTTTGAACGTCAGTTCACATTTGTAGGTGGATCATCAGTGTTAGAGCTAAAATTAGCATGTTTAAAGTGATTTTCATGCTTCCAGGGGCCCAAAACACAAGATTTATGGAATGGTTAAAAGTGCATGAAAATGGCCAATTTACTCACTCTGAGTTCTCAAAAAGGGTTTCTTCACCCCGGGAAGTTAATTAAATACCATTTGGAGGCATTTAATGTTCGAGCAAAAACGGCTGATTTTCGACAAAAGAGATAACACCCCCCCATTACGTCATGCTTCAGAAATGTGGAAAATGGTCCGTTTTCAAATGTTTTATTTTTGAACGTCAGTTCACATTTGTAGGTGGATCATCAGTGTTAGAGCTTAAATTAGCATGTTTAAAGTGATTTTCATGCTTCCAGGGGCCCAAAACACAAGATTTATGGAATGGTTAAAAGTGCATGAAAATGGCCAATTTACTCACTCTGAGTTCTCAAAAAGGGTTTCTTCACCCCGGGAAGTTAATTAAATACCATTTGGAGGCATTTAATGTTCGAGCAAAAACGGCTGATTTTCGACAAAAGAGTTAACACCCCCCCATTACGTCATGCTTCAGAAATGTGGAAAATGGTCCGTTTTCAAATGTTTTATTTTTGAACGTCAGTTCACATTTGTAGGTGGATCATCAGTGTTAGAGCTAAAATTAGCATGTTTAAAGTGATTTTCATGCTTCCAGGGGCCCAAAACACAAGATTTATGGAATGGTTAAAAGTGCATGAAAATGGCCAATTTACTCACTCTGAGTTCTCAAAAAGGGTTTCTTCACCCCGGGAAGTTAATTAAATACCATTTGGAGGCATTTAATGTTCGAGCAAAAACGGCTGATTTTCGACAAAAGAGATAACACCCCCCCATTACGTCATGCTTCAGAAATGTGGAAAATGGTCCGTTTTCAAATGTTTTATTTTTGAACGTCAGTTCACATTTGTAGGTGGATCATCAGTGTTAGAGCTAAAATTAGCATGTTTAAAGTGATTTTCATGCTTCTTGGGGCCCAAAACACAAGATTTATGGAATGGTTAAAAGTGCATGAAAATGGCCAATTTACTCACTCTGAGTTCTCAAAAAGGGTTTCTTCACCCCGGGAAGTTAATTAAATACCATTTGGAGGCATTTAATGTTCGAGCAAAAACGGCTGATTTTCGACAAAAGAGATAACACCCCCCCATTACGTCATGCTTCAGAAATGTGGAAAATGGTCCGTTTTCAAATGTTTTATTTTTGAACGTCAGTTCACATTTGTAGGTGGATCATCAGTGTTAGAGCTAAAATTAGCATGTTTAAAGTGATTTTCATGCTTCCAGGGGCCCAAAACGCAAGATTTATGGAATGGTTAAAAGTGCATGAAAATGGCCAATTTACTCACTCTGAGTTCTCAAAAAGGGTTTCTTCACCCCGGGAAGTTAATTAAATACCATTTGGAGGCATTTAATGTTCGAGCAAAAACGGCTGATTTTCGACAAAAGAGATAACACCCCCCCATTACGTCATGCTTCAGAAATGTGGAAAATGGTCCGTTTTCAAATGTTTCATTTTTGAACGTCAGTTCACATTTGTAGGTGGATCATCAGTGTTAGAGCTAAAATTAGCATGTTTAAAGTGATTTTCATGCTTCCAGGGGCTCGGGAAGTTAATTAAATACCATTTGGAGGCATTTAATGTTCGAGCAAAAACGGCTGATTTTTGACAAAAGAGATAACACCCCCCCATTACGTCATGCTTCAGAAATGTGGAAAATGGTCCGTTTTCAAATGTTTTATTTTTGAACGTCAGTTCACATTTGTAGGTGGATCATCATTGTTAGAGCTAAAATTAGAATGTTTAAAGTGATTTTCATGCTTCCAGGGGCCCAAAACACAAGATTTATGGAATGGTTAAAAGTGCATGAAAATGGCCAATTTACTCACTCTGAGTTCTCAAAAAGGGTTTCTTCATCCCGGGAAGTTAATTAAATACCATTTGGAGGCATTTAATGTTCGAGCAAAAACGGCTGATTTTCGACAAAAGAGATAACACCCCCCCATTACGTCATGCTTCAGAAATGTGGAAAATGGTCCGTTTTCAAATGTTTTATTTTTGAACGTCAGTTCACATTTGTAGGTGGATCATCAGTGTTAGAGCTAAAATTAGCATGTTTAAAGTGATTTTCATGCTTCCAGGGGCTCGGGAAGTTAATTAAATACCATTTGGAGGCATTTAATGTTCGAGCAAAAACGGCTGATTTTCGACAAAAGAGATAACACCCCCCCATTACGTCATGCTTCAGAAATGTGGAAAATGGTCCGTTTTCAAATGTTTTATTTTTGAACGTCAGTTCACATTTGTAGGTGGATCATCAGTGTTAGAGCTAAAATTAGCATGTTTAAAGTGATTTTCATGCTTCCAGGGGCCCAAAACACAAGATTTATGGAATGGTTAAAAGTGCATGAAAATGGCCAATTTACTCACTCTGAGTTCTCAAAAAGGGTTTCTTCACCCCGGGAAGTTAATTAAATACCATTTGGAGGCATTTAATGTTCGAGCAAAAACGGCTGATTTTCGACAAAAGAGATAACACCCCCCCATTACGTCATGCTTCAGAAATGTGGAAAATGGTCAGTTTTCAAATGTTTTATTTTTGAACGTCAGTTCACATTTGTAGGTGGATCATCAGTGTTAGAGCTAAAATTAGCATGTTTAAAGTGATTTTCATGCTTCCAGGGGCTCGGGAAGTTAATTAAATACCATTTGGAGGCATTTAATGTTCGAGCAAAAACGGCTGATTTTCGACAAAAGAGATAACACCCCCCCATTACGTCATGCTTCAGAAATGTGGAAAATGGTCCGTTTTCAAATGTTTTATTTTTGAACGTCAGTTCACATTTGTAGGTGGATCATCAGTGTTAGAGCTAAAATTAGCATGTTTAAAGTGATTTTCATGCTTCCAGGGGCCCAAAACACAAGATTTATGGAATGGTTAAAAGTGCATGAAAATGGCCAATTTACTCACTCTGAGTTCTCAAAAAGGGTTTCTTCACCCCGGGAAGTTAATTAAATACCATTTGGAGGCATTTAATGTTCGAGCAAAAACGGCTGATTTTCGACAAAAGAGATAACACCCCCCATTACGTCATGCTTCAGAAATGTGGAAAATGGTCCGTTTTCAAATGTTTTATTTTTGAACGTCAGTTCACATTTGTAGGTGGATCATCAGTGTTAGAGCTAAAATTAGCATGTTTAAAGTGATTTTCATGCTTCCAGGGGCCCAAAACACAAGATTTATGGAATGGTTAAAAGTGCATGAAAATGGCCAATTTACTCACTCTGAGTTCTCAAAAAGGGTTTCTTCACCCCGGGAAGTTAATTAAATACCATTTGGAGGCATTTAATGTTAGAGCAAAAACGGCTGATTTTCGACAAAAGAGATAACACCCCCCCATTACGTCATGCTTCAGAAATGTGGAAAATGGTCCGTTTTCAAATGTTTTATTTTTGAACGTCAGTTCACATTTGTAGGTGGATCATCAGTGTTAGAGCTAAAATTAGCATGTTTAAAGTGATTTTCATGCTTCCAGGGGCTCGGGAAGTTAATTAAATACCATTTGGAGGCATTTAATGTTCGAGCAAAAACGGCTGATTTTCGACAAAAGAGATAACACCCCCCCATTACGTCATGCTTCAGAAATGTGGAAAATGGTCCGTTTTCAAATGTTTTATTTTTGAACGTCAGTTCACATTTGTAGGTGGATCATCAGTGTTAGAGCTAAAATTAGCATGTTTAAAGTGATTTTCATGCTTCCAGGGGCCCAAAACACAAGATTTATGGAATGGTTAAAAGTGCATGAAAATGGCCAATTTACTCACTCTGAGTTCTCAAAAAGGGTTTCTTCACCCCGGGAAGTTAATTAAATACCATTTGGAGGCATTTAATGTTCGAGCAAAAACGGCTGATTTTCGACAAAAGAGATAACACCCCCCCATTACGTCATGCTTCAGAAATGTGGAAAATGGTCCGTTTTCAAATGTTTTATTTTTGAACGTCAGTTCACATTTGTAGGTGGATCATCAGTGTTAGAGCTAAAATTAGCATGTTTAAAGTGATTTTCATGCTTCCAGGGTCCCAAAACACAAGATTTATGGAATGGTTAGGCATTTAATGTTCGAGCAAAAACGGCTGATTTTCGACAAAAGAGATAACACCCCCCCATTACGTCATGCTTCAGAAATGTGGAAAATGGTCCGTTTTCAAATGTTTTATTTTTGAACGTCAGTTCACATTTGTAGGTGGATCATCAGTGTTAGAGCTAAAATTAGCATGTTTAAAGTGATTTTCATGCTTCCAGGGGCCCAAAACACAAGATTTATGGAATGGTTAAAAGTGCATGAAAATGGCCAATTTACTCACTCTGAGTTCTCAAAAAGGGTTTCTTCACCCCGGGAAGTTAATTAAATACCATTTGGAGGCATTTAATGTTCGAGCAAAAACGGCTGATTTTCGACAAAAGAGATAACACCCCCCCATTACGTCATGCTTCAGAAATGTGGAAAATGGTCCGTTTTCAAATGTTTTATTTTTGAACGTCAGTTCACATTTGTAGGTGGATCATCAGTGTTAGAGCTAAAATTAGCATGTTTAAAGTGATTTTCATGCTTCCAGGGTCCCAAAACACAAGATTTATGGAATGGTTAAAAGTGCATGAAAATGGCCAATTTACTCACTCTGAGTTCTCAAAAAGGGTTTCTTCACCCCGGGAAGTTAATTAAATACCATTTGGAGGCATTTAATGTTCGAGCAAAAACGGCTGATTTTCGACAAAAGAGATAACACCCCCCCATTACGTCATGCTTCAGAAATGTGGAAAATGGTCCGTTTTCAAATGTTTTATTTTTGAACGTCAGTTCACATTTGTAGGTGGATCATCAGTGTTAGAGCTAAAATTAGCATGTTTAAAGTGATTTTCATGCTTCCAGGGGCTCGGGAAGTTAATTAAATACCATTTGGAGGCATTTAATGTTCGAGCAAAAACGGCTGATTTTCGACAAAAGAGATAACACCCCCCCATTACGTCATGCTTCAGAAATGTGGAAAATGGTCCGTTTTCAAATGTTTTATTTTTGAACGTCAGTTCACATTTGTAGGTGGATCATCAGTGTTAGAGCTAAAATTAGCATGTTTAAAGTGATTTTCATGCTTCTTGGGGCCCAAAACACAAGATTTATGGAATGGTTAAAAGTGCATGAAAATGGCCAATTTACTCACTCTGAGTTCTCAAAAAGGGTTTCTTCACCCCGGGAAGTTAATTAAATACCATTTGGAGGCATTTAATGTTAGAGCAAAAACGGCTGATTTTCGACAAAAGAGATAACACCCCCCCATTACGTCATGCTTCAGAAATGTGGAAAATGGTCCGTTTTCAAATGTTTTATTTTTGAACGTCAGTTCACATTTGTAGGTGGATCATCAGTGTTAGAGCTAAAATTAGCATGTTTAAAGTGATTTTCATGCTTCCAGGGGCTCGGGAAGTTAATTAAATACCATTTGGAGGCATTTAATGTTCGAGCAAAAACGGCTGATTTTCGACAAAAGAGATAACACCCCCCCATTACGTCATGCTTCAGAAATGTGGAAAATGGTCCGTTTTCAAATGTTTTATTTTTGAACGTCAGTTCACATTTGTAGGTGGATCATCAGTGTTAGAGCTAAAATTAGCATGTTTAAAGTGATTTTCATGCTTCCAGGGGCCCAAAACACAAGATTTATGGAATGGTTAAAAGTGCATGAAAATGGCCAATTTACTCACTCTGAGTTCTCAAAAAGGGTTTCTTCACCCCGGGAAGTTAATTAAATACCATTTGGAGGCATTTAATGTTCGAGCAAAAACGGCTGATTTTCGACAAAAGAGATAACACCCCCCCATTACGTCATGCTTCAGAAATGTGGAAAATGGTCCGTTTTCAAATGTTTTATTTTTGAACGTCAGTTCACATTTGTAGGTGGATCATCAGTGTTAGAGCTAAAATTAGCATGTTTAAAGTGATTTTCATGCTTCCAGGGTCCCAAAACACAAGATTTATGGAATGGTTAAAAGTGCATGAAAATGGCCAATTTACTCACTCTGAGTTCTCAAAAAGGGTTTCTTCACCCCGGGAAGTTAATTAAATACCATTTGGAGGCATTTAATGTTCGAGCAAAAACGGCTGATTTTCGACAAAAGAGATAACACCCCCCCATTACGTCATGCTTCAGAAATGTGGAAAATGGTCCGTTTTCAAATGTTTTATTTTTGAACGTCAGTTCACATTTGTAGGTGGATCATCAGTGTTAGAGCTAAAATTAGCATGTTTAAAGTGATTTTCATGCTTCCAGGGGCCCAAAACACAAGATTTATGGAATGGTTAAAAGTGCATGAAAATGGCCAATTTACTCACTCTGAGTTCTCAAAAAGGGTTTCTTCACCCCGGGAAGTTAATTAAATACCATTTGGAGGCATTTAATGTTCGAGCAAAAACGGCTGATTTTCGACAAAAGAGATAACACCCCCCCATTACGTCATGCTTCAGAAATGTGGAAAATGGTCCGTTTTCAAATGTTTTATTTTTGAACGTCAGTTCACATTTGTAGGTGGATCATCAGTGTTAGAGCTAAAATTAGCATGTTTAAAGTGATTTTCATGCTTCCAGGGTCCCAAAACACAAGATTTATGGAATGGTTAAAAGTGCATGAAAATGGCCAATTTACTCACTCTGAGTTCTCAAAAAGGGTTTCTTCACCCTGGGAAGTTAATTAAATACCATTTGGAGGCATTTAATGTTCGAGCAAAAACGGCTGATTTTCGACAAAAGAGATAACACCCCCCCATTACGTCATGCTTCAGAAATGTGGAAAATGGTCCGTTTTCAAATGTTTTATTTTTGAACGTCAGTTCACATTTGTAGGTGGATCATCAGTGTTAGAGCTAAAATTAGCATGTTTAAAGTGATTTTCATGCTTCCAGGGGCTCGGGAAGTTAATTAAATACCATTTGGAGGCATTTAATGTTCGAGCAAAAACGGCTGATTTTCGACAAAAGAGATAACACCCCCCCATTACGTCATGCTTCAGAAATGTGGAAAATGGTCCGTTTTCAAATGTTTTATTTTTGAACGTCAGTTCACATTTGTAGGTGGATCATCAGTGTTAGAGCTAAAATTAGCATGTTTAAAGTGATTTTCATGCTTCCAGGGGCCCAAAACACAAGATTTATGGAATGGTTAAAAGTGCATGAAAATGGCCAATTTACTCACTCTGAGTTCTCAAAAAGGGTTTCTTCACCCCGGGAAGTTAATTAAATACCATTTGGAGGCATTTAATGTTAGAGCAAAAACGGCTGATTTTCGACAAAAGAGATAACACCCCCCCATTACGTCATGCTTCAGAAATGTGGAAAATGGTCCGTTTTCAAATGTTTTATTTTTGAACGTCAGTTCACATTTGTAGGTGGATCATCAGTGTTAGAGCTAAAATTAGCATGTTTAAAGTGATTTTCATGCTTCCAGGGGCTCGGGAAGTTAATTAAATACCATTTGGAGGCATTTAATGTTCGAGCAAAAACGGCTGATTTTCGACAAAAGAGATAACACCCCCCCATTACGTCATGCTTCAGAAATGTGGAAAATGGTCCGTTTTCAAATGTTTTATTTTTGAACGTCAGTTCACATTTGTAGGTGGATCATCAGTGTTAGAGCTAAAATTAGCATGTTTAAAGTGATTTTCATGCTTCCAGGGGCCCAAAACACAAGATTTATGGAATGGTTAAAAGTGCATGAAAATGGCCAATTTACTCACTCTGAGTTCTCAAAAAGGGTTTCTTCACCCCGGGAAGTTAATTAAATACCATTTGGAGGCATTTAATGTTCGAGCAAAAACGGCTGATTTTCGACAAAAGAGATAACACCCCCCCATTACGTCATGCTTCAGAAATGTGGAAAATGGTCCGTTTTCAA
Organism: Lissotriton vulgaris; assembly: GCF_964263255.1. Classification (NCBI taxonomy): domain Eukaryota; kingdom Metazoa; phylum Chordata; class Amphibia; order Caudata; family Salamandridae; genus Lissotriton; species Lissotriton vulgaris. Next base: position 124,949 of record NW_028240665.1, on the reverse strand, counting down.
ATGTTTTATTTTTGAACGTCAGTTCACATTTGTAGGTGGATCATCAGTGTTAGAGCTAAAATTAGCATGTTTAAAGTGATTTTCATGCTTCCAGGGTCCCAAAACACAAGATTTATGGAATGGTTAAAAGTGCATGAAAATGGCCAATTTACTCACTCTGAGTTCTCAAAAAGGGTTTCTTCACCCCGGGAAGTTAATTAAATACCATTTGGAGGCATTTAATGTTCGAGCAAAAACGGCTGATTTTCGACAAAAGAGATAACACCCCCCCATTACGTCATGCTTCAGAAATGTGGAAAATGGTCCGTTTTCAAATGTTTTATTTTTGAACGTCAGTTCACATTTGTAGGTGGATCATCAGTGTTAGAGCTAAAATTAGCATGTTTAAAGTGATTTTCATGCTTCCAGGGGCTCGGGAAGTTAATTAAATACCATTTGGAGGCATTTAATGTTCGAGCAAAAACGGCTGATTTTCGACAAAAGAGATAACACCCCCCCATTACGTCATGCTTCAGAAATGTGGAAAATGGTCCGTTTTCAAATGTTTTATTTTTGAACGTCAGTTCACATTTGTAGGTGGATCATCAGTGTTAGAGCTAAAATTAGCATGTTTAAAGTGATTTTCATGCTTCTTGGGGCCCAAAACACAAGATTTATGGAATGGTTAAAAGTGCATGAAAATGGCCAATTTACTCACTCTGAGTTCTCAAAAAGGGTTTCTTCACCCCGGGAAGTTAATTAAATACCATTTGGAGGCATTTAATGTTAGAGCAAAAACGGCTGATTTTCGACAAAAGAGATAACACCCCCCCATTACGTCATGCTTCAGAAATGTGGAAAATGGTCCGTTTTCAAATGTTTTATTTTTGAACGTCAGTTCACATTTGTAGGTGGATCATCAGTGTTAGAGCTAAAATTAGCATGTTTAAAGTGATTTTCATGCTTCCAGGGGCTCGGGAAGTTAATTAAATACCATTTGGAGGCATTTAATGTTCGAGCAAAAACGGCTGATTTTCGACAAAAGAGATAACACCCCCCCATTACGTCATGCTTCAGAAATGTGGAAAATGGTCCGTTTTCAAATGTTTTATTTTTGAACGTCAGTTCACATTTGTAGGTGGATCATCAGTGTTAGAGCTAAAATTAGCATGTTTAAAGTGATTTTCATGCTTCCAGGGGCCCAAAACACAAGATTTATGGAATGGTTAAAAGTGCATGAAAATGGCCAATTTACTCACTCTGAGTTCTCAAAAAGGGTTTCTTCACCCCGGGAAGTTAATTAAATACCATTTGGAGGCATTTAATGTTCGAGCAAAAACGGCTGATTTTCGACAAAAGAGATAACACCCCCCCATTACGTCATGCTTCAGAAATGTGGAAAATGGTCCGTTTTCAAATGTTTTATTTTTGAACGTCAGTTCACATTTGTAGGTGGATCATCAGTGTTAGAGCTAAAATTAGCATGTTTAAAGTGATTTTCATGCTTCCAGGGTCCCAAAACACAAGATTTATGGAATGGTTAAAAGTGCATGAAAATGGCCAATTTACTCACTCTGAGTTCTCAAAAAGGGTTTCTTCACCCCGGGAAGTTAATTAAATACCATTTGGAGGCATTTAATGTTCGAGCAAAAACGGCTGATTTTCGACAAAAGAGATAACACCCCCCCATTACGTCATGCTTCAGAAATGTGGAAAATGGTCCGTTTTCAAATGTTTTATTTTTGAACGTCAGTTCACATTTGTAGGTGGATCATCAGTGTTAGAGCTAAAATTAGCATGTTTAAAGTGATTTTCATGCTTCCAGGGGCCCAAAACACAAGATTTATGGAATGGTTAAAAGTGCATGAAAATGGCCAATTTACTCACTCTGAGTTCTCAAAAAGGGTTTCTTCACCCCGGGAAGTTAATTAAATACCATTTGGAGGCATTTAATGTTCGAGCAAAAACGGCTGATTTTCGACAAAAGAGATAACACCCCCCCATTACGTCATGCTTCAGAAATGTGGAAAATGGTCCGTTTTCAAATGTTTTATTTTTGAACGTCAGTTCACATTTGTAGGTGGATCATCAGTGTTAGAGCTAAAATTAGCATGTTTAAAGTGATTTTCATGCTTCCAGGGTCCCAAAACACAAGATTTATGGAATGGTTAAAAGTGCATGAAAATGGCCAATTTACTCACTCTGAGTTCTCAAAAAGGGTTTCTTCACCCTGGGAAGTTAATTAAATACCATTTGGAGGCATTTAATGTTCGAGCAAAAACGGCTGATTTTCGACAAAAGAGATAACACCCCCCCATTACGTCATGCTTCAGAAATGTGGAAAATGGTCCGTTTTCAAATGTTTTATTTTTGAACGTCAGTTCACATTTGTAGGTGGATCATCAGTGTTAGAGCTAAAATTAGCATGTTTAAAGTGATTTTCATGCTTCCAGGGGCTCGGGAAGTTAATTAAATACCATTTGGAGGCATTTAATGTTCGAGCAAAAACGGCTGATTTTCGACAAAAGAGATAACACCCCCCCATTACGTCATGCTTCAGAAATGTGGAAAATGGTCCGTTTTCAAATGTTTTATTTTTGAACGTCAGTTCACATTTGTAGGTGGATCATCAGTGTTAGAGCTAAAATTAGCATGTTTAAAGTGATTTTCATGCTTCCAGGGGCCCAAAACACAAGATTTATGGAATGGTTAAAAGTGCATGAAAATGGCCAATTTACTCACTCTGAGTTCTCAAAAAGGGTTTCTTCACCCCGGGAAGTTAATTAAATACCATTTGGAGGCATTTAATGTTCGAGCAAAAACGGCTGATTTTCGACAAAAGAGATAACACCCCCCCATTACGTCATGCTTCAGAAATGTGGAAAATGGTCCGTTTTCAAATGTTTTATTTTTGAACGTCAGTTCACATTTGTAGGTGGATCATCAGTGTTAGAGCTAAAATTAGCATGTTTAAAGTGATTTTCATGCTTCCAGGGGCCCAAAACACAAGATTCATGGAATGGTTAAAAGTGCATGAAAATGGCCAATTTACTCACTCTGAGTTCTCAAAAAGGGTTTCTTCACCCCGGGAAGTTAATTAAATACCATTTGGAGGCATTTAATGTTCGAGCAAAAACGGCTGATTTTCGACAAAAGAGATAACACCCCCCCATTACGTCATGCTTCAGAAATGTGGAAAATGGTCCGTTTTCAAATGTTTTATTTTTGAACGTCAGTTCACATTTGTAGGTGGATCATCAGTGTTAGAGCTAAAATTAGCATGTTTAAAGTGATTTTCATGCTTCCAGGGGCCCAAAACACAAGATTTATGGAATGGTTAAAAGTGCATGAAAATGGCCAATTTACTCACTCTGAGTTCTCAAAAAGGGTTTCTTCACCCCGGGAAGTTAATTAAATATCATTTGGAGGCATTTAATGTTCGAGCAAAAACGGCTGATTTTCGACAAAAGATATAACACCCCCCCATTACGTCATGCTTCAGAAATGTGGAAAATGGTCCGTTTTCAAATGTTTTATTTTTGAACGTCAGTTCACATTTGTAGGTGGATCATCAGTGTTAGAGCTAAAATTAGCATGTTTAAAGTGATTTTCATGCTTCCAGGGGCTCGGGAAGTTAATTAAATACCATTTGGAGGCATTTAATGTTCGAGCAAAAACGGCTGATTTTCGACAAAAGAGATAACACCCCCCCATTACGTCATGCTTCAGAAATGTGGAAAATGGTCCGTTTTCAAATGTTTTATTTTTGAACGTCAGTTCACATTTGTAGGTGGATCATCAGTGTTAGAGCTAAAATTAGCGTGTTTAAAGTGATTTTCATGCTTCCAGGGGCCCAAAACACAAGATTTATGGAATGGTTAAAAGTGCATGAAAATGGCCAATTTACTCACTCTGAGTTCTCAAAAAGGGTTTCTTCACCCCGGGAAGTTAATTAAATACCATTTGGAGGCATTTAATGTTCGAGCAAAAACGGCTGATTTTCGACAAAAGAGATAACACCCCCCCATTACGTCATGCTTCAGAAATGTGGAAAATGGTCCGTTTTCAAATGTTTTATTTTTGAACGTCAGTTCACATTTGTAGGTGGATCATCAGTGTTAGAGCTAAAATTAGCATGTTTAAAGTGATTTTCATGCTTCCAGGGGCCCAAAACACAAGATTTATGGAATGGTTAAAAGTGCATGAAAATGGCCAATTTACTCACTCTGAGTTCTCAAAAAGGGTTTCTTCACCCCGGGAAGTTAATTAAATACCATTTGGAGGCATTTAATGTTCGAGCAAAAACGGCTGATTTTCGACAAAAGAGATAACACCCCCCCCATTACGTCATGCTTCAGAAATGTGGAAAATGGTCCGTTTTCAAATGTTTTATTTTTGAACGTCAGTTCACATTTGTAGGTGGATCATCAGTGTTAGAGCTAAAATTAGCAGGTTTAAAGTGATTTTCATGCTTCCAGGGGCTCGGGAAGTTAATTAAATACCATTTGGAGGCATTTAATGTTCGAGCAAAAACGGCTGATTTTCGACAAAAGAGATAACACCCCCCCATTACGTCATGCTTCAGAAATGTGGAAAATGGTCCGTTTTCAAATGTTTTATTTTTGAACGTCAGTTCACATTTGTAGGTGGATCATCAGTGTTAGAGCTAAAATTAGCATGTTTAAAGTGATTTTCATGCTTCCAGGGGCCCAAAACACAAGATTTATGGAATGGTTAAAAGTGCATGAAAATGGCCAATTTACTCACTCTGAGTTCTCAAAAAGGGTTTCTTCACCCCGGGAAGTTAATTAAATACCATTTGGAGGCATTTAATGTTCGAGCAAAAATGGCTGATTTTCGACAAAAGAGATAACACCCCCCCATTACGTCATGCTTCAGAAATGTGGAAAATGGTCCGTTTTCAAATGTTTTATTTTTGAACGTCAGTTCACATTTGTAGGTGGATCATCAGTGTTAGAGCTAAAATTAGCATGTTTAAAGTGATTTTCATGCTTCCAGGGGCCCAAAACACAAGATTTATGGAATGGTTAAAAGTGCATGAAAATGGCCAATTTACTCACTCTGAGTTCTCAAAAAGGGTTTCTTCCCCCCGGGAAGTTAATTAAATACCATTTGGAGGCATTTAATGTTCGAGCAAAAACGGCTGATTTTCGACAAAAGAGATAACACCCCCCCATTACGTCATGCTTCAGAAATGTGGAAAATGGTCCGTTTTCAAATGTTTTATTTTTGAACGTCAGTTCACATTTGTAGGTGGATCATCAGTGTTAGAGCTAAAATTAGCATGTTTAAAGTGATTTTCATGCTTCCAGGGGCTCGGGAAGTTAATTAAATACCATTTGGAGGCATTTAATGTTCGAGCAAAAACGGCTGATTTTCGACAAAAGAGATAACACCCCCCCATTACGTCATGCTTCAGAAATGTGGAAAATGGTCCGTTTTCAAATGTTTTATTTTTGAACGTCAGTTCACATTTGTAGGTGGATCATCAGTGTTAGAGCTAAAATTAGCATGTTTAAAGTGATTTTCATGCTTCCAGGGGCTCGGGAAGTTAATTAAATACCATTTGGAGGCATTTAATGTTCGAGCAAAAACGGCTGATTTTCGACAAAAGAGATAACACCCCCCCATTACGTCATGCTTCAGAAATGTGGAAAATGGTCCGTTTTCAAATGTTTTATTTTTGAACGTCAGTTCACATTTGTAGGTGGATCATCAGTGTTAGAGCTAAAATTAGCATGTTTAAAGTGATTTTCATGCTTCCAGGGGCCCAAAACACAAGATTTATGGAATGGTTAAAAGTGCATGAAAATGGCCAATTTACTCACTCTGAGTTCTCAAAAAGGGTTTCTTCCCCCCGGGAAGTTAATTAAATACCATTTGGAGGCATTTAATGTTCGAGCAAAAACGGCTGATTTTCGACAAAAGAGATAACACCCCCCCATTACGTCATGCTTCAGAAATGTGGAAAATGGTCCGTTTTCAAATGTTTTATTTTTGAACGTCAGTTCACATTTGTAGGTGGATCATCAGTGTTAGAGCTAAAATTAGCATGTTTAAAGTGATTTTCATGCTTCCAGGGGCTCGGGAAGTTAATTAAATACCATTTGGAGGCATTTAATGTTCGAGCAAAAACGGCTGATTTTCGACAAAAGAGATAACACCCCCCCATTACGTCATGCTTCAGAAATGTGGAAAATGGTCCGTTTTCAAATGTTTTATTTTTGAACGTCAGTTCACATTTGTAGGTGGATCATCAGTGTTAGAGCTAAAATTAGCATGTTTAAAGTGATTTTCATGCTTCCAGGGGCTCGGGAAGTTAATTAAATACCATTTGGAGGCATTTAATGTTCGAGCAAAAACGGCTGATTTTCGACAAAAGAGATAACACCCCCCCATTACGTCATGCTTCAGAAATGTGGAAAATGGTCCGTTTTCAAATGTTTTATTTTTGAACGTCAGTTCACATTTGTAGGTGGATCATCAGTGTTAGAGCTAAAATTAGCATGTTTAAAGTGATTTTCATGCTTCCAGGGGCCCAAAACACAAGATTTATGGAATGGTTAAAAGTGCATGAAAATGGCCAATTTACTCACTCTGAGTTCTCAAAAAGGGTTTCTTCACCCCGGGAAGTTAATTAAATACCATTTGGAGGCATTTAATGTTCGAGCAAAAACGGCTGATTTTCGACAAAAGAGATAACACCCCCCCATTACGTCATGCTTCAGAAATGTGGAAAATGGTCCGTTTTCAAATGTTTTATTTTTGAACGTCAGTTCACATTTGTAGGTGGATCATCAGTGTTAGAGCTAAAATTAGCATGTTTAAAGTGATTTTCATGCTTCCAGGGGCTCGGGAAGTTAATTAAATACCATTTGGAGGCATTTAATGTTCGAGCAAAAACGGCTGATTTTCGACAAAAGAGATAACACCCCCCCATTACGTCATGCTTCAGAAATGTGGAAAATGGTCCGTTTTCAAATGTTTTATTTTTGAACGTCAGTTCACATTTGTAGGTGGATCATCAGTGTTAGAGCTAAAATTAGCATGTTTAAAGTGATTTTCATGCTTCCAGGGGCTCGGGAAGTTAATTAAATACCATTTGGAGGCATTTAATGTTCGAGCAAAAACGGCTGATTTTCGACAAAAGAGATAACACCCCCCCATTACGTCATGCTTCAGAAATGTGGAAAATGGTCCGTTTTCAAATGTTTTATTTTTGAACGTCAGTTCACATTTGTAGGTGGATCATCAGTGTTAGAGCTAAAATTAGCATGTTTAAAGTGATTTTCATGCTTCCAGGGGCTCGGGAAGTTAATTAAATACCATTTGGAGGCATTTAATGTTCGAGCAAAAACGGCTGATTTTCGACAAAAGAGATAACACCCCCCCATTACGTCATGCTTCAGAAATGTGGAAAATGGTCCGTTTTCAAATGTTTTATTTTTGAACGTCAGTTCACATTTGTAGGTGGATCATCAGTGTTAGAGCTAAAATTAGCATGTTTAAAGTGATTTTCATGCTTCCAGGGGCCCAAAACACAAGATTTATGGAATGGTTAAAAGTGCATGAAAATGGCCAATTTACTCACTCTGAGTTCTCAAAAAGGGTTTCTTCACCCCGGGAAGTTAATTAAATACCATTTGGAGGCATTTAATGTTCGAGCAAAAACGGCTGATTTTCGACAAAAGAGATAACACCCCCCCATTACGTCATGCTTCAGAAATGTGGAAAATGGTCCGTTTTCAAATGTTTTATTTTTGAACGTCAGTTCACATTTGTAGGTGGATCATCAGTGTTAGAGCTAAAATTAGCATGTTTAAAGTGATTTTCATGCTTCCAGGGGCCCAAAACACAAGATTTATGGAATGGTTAAAAGTGCATGAAAATGGCCAATTTACTCACTCTGAGTTCTCAAAAAGGGTTTCTTCACCCCGGGAAGTTAATTAAATACCATTTGGAGGCATTTAATGTTCGAGCAAAAACAGCTGATTTTCGACAAAAGAGATAACACCCCCCCATTACGTCATGCTTCAGAAATGTGGAAAATGGTCCGTTTTCAAATGTTTTATTTTTGAACGTCAGTTCACATTTGTACGTGGATCATCAGTGTTAGAGCTAAAATTAGCATGTTTAAAGTGATTTTCATGCTTCCAGGGGCTCGGGAAGTTAATTAAATACCATTTGGAGGCATTTAATGTTCGAGCAAAAACGGCTGATTTTCGACAAAAGAGCTAACACCCCCCCATTACTTCATGCTTCAGAAATGTGGAAAATGGTCCGTTTTCAAATGTTTTATTTTTGAACGTCAGTTCACATTTGTAGGTGGATCATCAGTGTTAGAGCTAAAATTAGCATGTTTAAAGTGATTTTCATGCTTCCAGGGGCTCGGGAAGTTAATTAAATACCATTTGGAGGCATTTAATGTTCGAGCAAAAACGGCTGATTTTCGACAAAAGAGATAACACCCCCCCATTACGTCATGCTTCAGAAATGTGGAAAATGGTCCATTTTCAAATGTTTTATTTTTGAACGTCAGTTCACATTTGTAGGTGGATCATCAGTGTTAGAGCTAAAATTAGCATGTTTAAAGTGATTTTCATGCTTCCAGGGGCCCAAAACACAAGATTTATGGAATCGTTAAAAGTGCATGAAAATGGCCAATTTACTCACTCTGAGTTCTCAAAAAGGGTTTCTTCACCCCGGGAAGTTAATTAAATACCATTTGGAGGCATTTAATGTTCGAGCAAAAACGGCTGATTTTCGACAAAAGAGCTAACACCCCCCCATTACGTCATGCTTCAGAAATGTGGAAAATGGTCCGTTTTCAAATGTTTTATTTTTGAACGTCAGTTCACATTTGTAGGTGGATCATCAGTGTTAGAGCTAAAATTAGCATGTTTAAAGTGATTTTCATGCTTCCAGGGGCTCGGGAAGTTAATTAAATACCATTTGGAGGCATTTAATGTTCGAGCAAAAACGGCTGATTTTCGACAAAAGAGATAACACCCCCCCATTACGTCATGCTTCAGAAATGTGGAAAATGGTCCGTTTTCAAATGTTTTATTTTTGAACGTCAGTTCACATTTGTAGGTGGATCATCAGTGTTAGAGCTAAAATTAGCATGTTTAAAGTGATTTTCATGCTTCCAGGGGCCCAAAACACAAGATTTATGGAATGGTTAAAAGTGCATGAAAATGGCCAATTTACTCACTCTGAGTTCTCAAAAAGGGTTTCTTCACCCCGGGAAGTTAATTAAATACCATTTGGAGGCATTTAATGTTCGAGCAAAAACGGCTGATTTTCGACAAAAGAGATAACACCCCCCCATTACGTCATGCTTCAGAAATGTGGAAAATGGTCCGTTTTCAAATGTTTTATTTTTGAACGTCAGTTCACATTTGTAGGTGGATCATCAGTGTTAGAGCTAAAATTAGCATGTTTAAAGTGATTTTCATGCTTCCAGGGGCTCGGGAAGTTAATTAAATACCATTTGGAGGCATTTAATGTTCGAGCAAAAACGGCTGATTTTCGACAAAAGAGATAACACCCCCCCATTACGTCATGCTTCAGAAATGTGGAAAATGGTCCGTTTTCAAATGTTTTATTTTTGAACGTCAGTTCACATTTGTAGGTGGATCATCAGTGTTAGAGCTAAAATTAGCATGTTTAAAGTGATTTTCATGCTTCCAGGGGCCCAAAACACAAGATTTATGGAATGGTTAAAAGTGCATGAAAATGGCCAATTTACTCACTCTGAGTTCTCAAAAAGGGTTTCTTCACCCCGGGAAGTTAATTAAATACCATTTGGAGGCATTTAATGTTCGAGCAAAAACGGCTGATTTTCGACAAAAGAGATAACACCCCCCCATTACGTCATGCTTCAGAAATGTGGAAAATGGTCCGTTTTCAAATGTTTTATTTTTGAACGTCAGTTCACATTTGTAGGTGGATCATCAGTGTTAGAGCTAAAATTAGCATGTTTAAAGTGATTTTCATGCTTCCAGGGGCTCGGGAAGTTAATTAAATACCATTTGGAGGCATTTAATGTTCGAGCAAAAACGGCTGATTTTCGACAAAAGAGATAACACCCCTCCATTACGTCATGCTTCAGAAATGTGGAAAATGGTCCGTTTTCAAATGTTTTATTTTTGAACGTCAGTTCACATTTGTAGGTGGATCATCAGTGTTAGAGCTAAAATTAGCATGTTTAAAGTGATTTTCATGCTTCCAGGGGCTCGGGAAGTTAATTAAATACCATTTGGAGGCATTTAATGTTCGAGCAAAAACGGCTGATTTTCGACAAAAGAGATAACACCCCCCCATTACGTCATGCTTCAGAAATGTGGAAAATGGTCCGTTTTCAAATGTTTTATTTTTGAACGTCAGTTCACATTTGTAGGTGGATCATCAGTGTTAGAGCTAAAATTAGCATGTTTAAAGTGATTTTCATGCTTCCAGGGGCCCAAAACACAAGATTTATGGAATGGTTAAAAGTGCATGAAAATGGCCAATTTACTCACTCTGAGTTCTCAAAAAGGGTTTCTTCACCCCGGGAAGTTAATTAAATACCATTTGGAGGCATTTAATGTTCGAGCAAAAACGGCTGATTTTCGACAAAAGAGATAACACCCCCCCATTACGTCATGCTTCAGAAATGTGGAAAATGGTCCGTTTTCAAATGTTTTATTTTTGAACGTCAGTTCACATTTGTAGGTGGATCATCAGTGTTAGAGCTAAAATTAGCATGTTTAAAGTGATTTTCATGCTTCCAGGGGCCCAAAACACAAGATTTATGGAATGGTTAAAAGTGCATGAAAATGGCCAATTTACTCACTCTGAGTTCTCAAAAAGGGTTTCTTCACCCCGGGAAGTTAATTAAATACCATTTGGAGGCATTTAATGTTCGAGCAAAAACAGCTGATTTTCGACAAAAGAGATAACACCCCCCCATTACGTCATGCTTCAGAAATGTGGAAAATGGTCCGTTTTCAAATGTTTTATTTTTGAACGTCAGTTCACATTTGTACATGGATCATCAGTGTTAGAGCTAAAATTAGCATGTTTAAAGTGATTTTCATGCTTCCAGGGGCTCGGGAAGTTAATTAAATACCATTTGGAGGCATTTAATGTTCGAGCAAAAACGGCTGATTTTCGACATAAGAGCTAACACCCCCCCATTACTTCATGCTTCAGAAATGTGGAAAATGGTCCGTTTTCAAATGTTTTATTTTTGAACGTCAGTTCACATTTGTAGGTGGATCATCAGTGTTAGAGCTAAAATTAGCATGTTTAAAGTGATTTTCATGCTTCCAGGGGCTCGGGAAGTTAATTAAATACCATTTGGAGGCATTTAATGTTCGAGCAAAAACGGCTGATTTTCGACAAAAGAGATAACACCCCCCCATTACGTCATGCTTCAGAAATGTGGAAAATGGTCCGTTTTCAAATGTTTTATTTTTGAACGTCAGTTCACATTTGTAGGTGGATCATCAGTGTTAGAGCTAAAATTAGCATGTTTAAAGTGATTTTCATGCTTCCAGGGGCCCAAAACACAAGATTTATGGAATCGTTAAAAGTGCATGAAAATGGCCAATTTACTCACTCTGAGTTCTCAAAAAGGGTTTCTTCACCCCGGGAAGTTAATTAAATACCATTTGGAGGCATTTAATGTTCGAGCAAAAACGGCTGATTTTCGACAAAAGAGCTAACACCCCCCCATTACGTCATGCTTCAGAAATGTGGAAAATGGTCCGTTTTCAAATGTTTTATTTTTGAACGTCAGTTCACATTTGTAGGTGGATCATCAGTGTTAGAGCTAAAATTAGCATGTTTAAAGTGATTTTCATGCTTCCAGGGGCTCGGGAAGTTAATTAAATACCATTTGGAGGCATTTAATGTTCGAGCAAAAACGGCTGATTTTCGACAAAAGAGATAACACCCCCCCATTACGTCATGCTTCAGAAATGTGGAAAATGGTCCGTTTTCAAATGTTTTATTTTTGAACGTCAGTTCACATTTGTAGGTGGATCATCAGTGTTAGAGCTAAAATTAGCATGTTTAAAGTGATTTTCATGCTTCCAGGGGCCCAAAACACAAGATTTATGGAATGGTTAAAAGTGCATGAAAATGGCCAATTTACTCACTCTGAGTTCTCAAAAAGGGTTTCTTCACCCCGGGAAGTTAATTAAATACCATTTGGAGGCATTTAATGTTCGAGCAAAAACGGCTGATTTTCGACAAAAGAGATAACACCCCCCCATTACGTCATGCTTCAGAAATGTGGAAAATGGTCCGTTTTCAAATGTTTTATTTTTGAACGTCAGTTCACATTTGTAGGTGGATCATCAGTGTTAGAGCTAAAATTAGCATGTTTAAAGTGATTTTCATGCTTCCAGGGGCTCGGGAAGTTAATTAAATACCATTTGGAGGCATTTAATGTTCGAGCAAAAACGGCTGATTTTCGACAAAAGAGATAACACCCCCCCATTACGTCATGCTTCAGAAATGTGGAAAATGGTCCGTTTTCAAATGTTTTATTTTTGAACGTCAGTTCACATTTGTAGGTGGATCATCAGTGTTAGAGCTAAAATTAGCATGTTTAAAGTGATTTTCATGCTTCCAGGGGCCCAAAACACAAGATTTATGGAATGGTTAAAAGTGCATGAAAATGGCCAATTTACTCACTCTGAGTTCTCAAAAAGGGTTTCTTCACCCCGGGAAGTTAATTAAATACCATTTGGAGGCATTTAATGTTCGAGCAAAAACGGCTGATTTTCGACAAAAGAGATAACACCCCCCCATTACGTCATGCTTCAGAAATGTGGAAAATGGTCCGTTTTCAAATGTTTTATTTTTGAACGTCAGTTCACATTTGTAGGTGGATCATCAGTGTTAGAGCTAAAATTAGCATGTTTAAAGTGATTTTCATGCTTCCAGGGGCTCGGGAAGTTAATTAAATATCATTTGGAGGCATTTAATGTTCGAGCAAAAACGGCTGATTTTCGACAAAAGAGATAACACCCCCCCATTACGTCATGCTTCAGAAATGTGGAAAATGGTCCGTTTTCAAATGTTTTATTTTTGAACGTCAGTTCACATTTGTAGGTGGATCATCAGTGTTAGAGCTAAAATTAGCATGTTTAAAGTGATTTTCATGCTTCCAGGGGCTCGGGAAGTTAATTAAATACCATTTGGAGGCATTTAATGTTCGAGCAAAAACGGCTGATTTTCGACAAAAGAGATAACACCCCCCCATTACGTCATGCTTCAGAAATGTGGAAAATGGTCCGTTTTCAAATGTTTTATTTTTGAACGTCAGTTCACATTTGTAGGTGGATCATCAGTGTTAGAGCTAAAATTAGCATGTTTAAAGTGATTTTCATGCTTCCAGGGGCCCAAAACACAAGATTTATGGAATGGTTAAAAGTGCATGAAAATGGCCAATTTACTCACTCTGAGTTCTCAAAAAGGGTTTCTTCACCCCGGGAAGTTAATTAAATACCATTTGGAGGCATTTAATGTTCGAGCAAAAACGGCTGATTCTCGACAAAAGAGCTAACACCCCCCCATTACGTCATGCTTCAGAAATTTGGAAAATGGTCCGTTTTCAAATGTTTTATTTTTGAACGTCAGTTCACATTTGTAGGTGGATCATCAGTGTTAGAGCTAAAATTAGCATGTTTAAAGTGATTTTCATGCTTCCAGGGGCCCAAAACACAAGATTTATGGAATGGTTAAAAGTGCATGAAAATGGCCAATTTACTCACTCTGAGTTCTCAAAAAGGGTTTCTTCACCCCGGGAAGTTAATTAAATACCATTTGGAGGCATTTAATGTTCGAGCAAAAACGGCTGATTTTCGACAAAAGAGATAACACCCCCCCATTACGTCATGCTTCAGAAATGTGGAAAATGGTCCGTTTTCAAATGTTTTATTTTTGAACGTCAGTTCACATTTGTAGGTGGATCATCAGTGTTAGAGCTAAAATTAGCATGTTTAAAGTGATTTTCATGCTTCCAGGGGCTCGGGAAGTTAATTAAATATCATTTGGAGGCATTTAATGTTCGAGCAAAAACGGCTGATTTTCGACAAAAGAGATAACACCCCCCCATTACGTCATGCTTCAGAAATGTGGAAAATGGTCCGTTTTCAAATGTTTTATTTTTGAACGTCAGTTCACATTTGTAGGTGGATCATCAGTGTTAGAGCTAAAATTAGCATGTTTAAAGTGATTTTCATGCTTCCAGGGGCTCGGGAAGTTAATTAAATACCATTTGGAGGCATTTAATGTTCGAGCAAAAACGGCTGATTTTCGACAAAAGAGATAACACCCCCCCATTACGTCATGCTTCAGAAATGTGGAAAATGGTCCGTTTTCAAATGTTTTATTTTTGAACGTCAGTTCACATTTGTAGGTGGATCATCAGTGTTAGAGCTAAAATTAGCATGTTTAAAGTGATTTTCATGCTTCCAGGGGCCCAAAACACAAGATTTATGGAATGGTTAAAAGTGCATGAAAATGGCCAATTTACTCACTCTGAGTTCTCAAAAAGGGTTTCTTCACCCCGGGAAGTTAATTAAATACCATTTGGAGGCATTTAATGTTCGAGCAAAAACGGCTGATTCTCGACAAAAGAGCTAACACCCCCCCATTACGTCATGCTTCAGAAATTTGGAAAATGGTCCGTTTTCAAATGTTTTATTTTTGAACGTCAGTTCACATTTGTAGGTGGATCATCAGTGTTAGAGCTAAAATTAGCATGTTTAAAGTGATTTTCATGCTTCCAGGGGCCCAAAACACAAGATTTATGGAATGGTTAAAAGTGCATGAAAATGGCCAATTTACTCACTCTGAGTTCTCAAAAAGGGTTTCTTCACCCCGGGAACTTAATTAAATACCATTTGGAGGCATTTAATGTTCGAGCAAAAACGGCTGATTTTCGACAAAAGAGATAACACCCCCCCATTACGTCATGCTTCAGAAATGTGGAAAATGGTCCGTTTTCAAATGTTTTATTTTTGAACGTCAGTTCACATTTGTAGGTGGATCATCAGTGTTAGAGCTAAAATTAGCATGTTTAAAGTGATTTTCATGCTTCCAGGGGCCCAAAACACAAGATTTATGGAATGGTTAAAAGTGCATGAAAATGGCCAATTTACTCACTCTGAGTTCTCAAAAAGGGTTTCTTCACCCCGGGAAGTTAATTAAATACCATTTGGAGGCATTTAATGTTCGAGCAAAAACGGCTGATTTTCGACAAAAGAGATAACACCCCCCCATTACGTCATGCTTCAGAAATGTGGAAAATGGTCCGTTTTCAAATGTTTTATTTTTGAACGTCAGTTCACATTTGTAGGTGGATCATCAGTGTTAGAGCTAAAATTAGCATGTTTAAAGTGATTTTCATGCTTCCAGGGGCTCGGGAAGTTAATTAAATACCATTTGGAGGCATTTAATGTTCGAGCAAAAACGGCTGATTTTCGACAAAAGAGATAACACCCCCCCATTACGTCATGCTTCAGAAATGTGGAAAATGGTCCGTTTTCAAATGTTTTATTTTTGAACGTCAGTTCACATTTGTAGGTGGATCATCAGTGTTAGAGCTAAAATTAGCATGTTTAAAGTGATTTTCATGCTTCCAGGGGCCCAAAACACAAGATTTATGGAATGGTTAAAAGTGCATGAAAATGGCCAATTTACTCACTCTGAGTTCTCAAAAAGGGTTTCTTCACCCCGGGAAGTTAATTAAATACCATTTGGAGGCATTTAATGTTCGAGCAAAAACGGCTGATTTTCGACAAAAGAGATAACACCCCCCCATTACGTCATGCTTCAGAAATGTGGAAAATGGTCCGTTTTCAAATGTTTTATTTTTGAACGTCAGTTCACATTTGTAGGTGGATCATCAGTGTTAGAGCTAAAATTAGCATGTTTAAAGTGATTTTCATGCTTCCAGGGGCTCGGGAAGTTAATTAAATATCATTTGGAGGCATTTAATGTTCGAGCAAAAACGGCTGATTTTCGACAAAAGAGATAACACCCCCCCATTACGTCATGCTTCAGAAATGTGGAAAATGGTCCGTTTTCAAATGTTTTATTTTTGAACGTCAGTTCACATTTGTAGGTGGATCATCAGTGTTAGAGCTAAAATTAGCATGTTTAAAGTGATTTTCATGCTTCCAGGGGCTCGGGAAGTTAATTAAATACCATTTGGAGGCATTTAATGTTCGAGCAAAAACGGCTGATTTTCGACAAAAGAGATAACACCCCCCCATTACGTCATGCTTCAGAAATGTGGAAAATGGTCCGTTTTCAAATGTTTTATTTTTGAACGTCAGTTCACATTTGTAGGTGGATCATCAGTGTTAGAGCTAAAATTAGCATGTTTAAAGTGATTTTCATGCTTCCAGGGGCCCAAAACACAAGATTTATGGAATGGTTAAAAGTGCATGAAAATGGCCAATTTACTCACTCTGAGTTCTCAAAAAGGGTTTCTTCACCCCGGGAAGTTAATTAAATACCATTTGGAGGCATTTAATGTTCGAGCAAAAACGGCTGATTCTCGACAAAAGAGCTAACACCCCCCCATTACGTCATGCTTCAGAAATTTGGAAAATGGTCCGTTTTCAAATGTTTTATTTTTGAACGTCAGTTCACATTTGTAGGTGGATCATCAGTGTTAGAGCTAAAATTAGCATGTTTAAAGTGATTTTCATGCTTCCAGGGGCCCAAAACACAAGATTTATGGAATGGTTAAAAGTGCATGAAAATGGCCAATTTACTCACTCTGAGTTCTCAAAAAGGGTTTCTTCACCCCGGGAAGTTAATTAAATACCATTTGGAGGCATTTAATGTTCGAGCAAAAACGGCTGATTTTCGACAAAAGAGATAACACCCCCCCATTACGTCATGCTTCAGAAATGTGGAAAATGGTCCGTTTTCAAATGTTTTATTTTTGAACGTCAGTTCACATTTGTAGGTGGATCATCAGTGTTAGAGCTAAAATTAGCATGTTTAAAGTGATTTTCATGCTTCCAGGGGCTCGGGAAGTTAATTAAATATCATTTGGAGGCATTTAATGTTCGAGCAAAAACGGCTGATTTTCGACAAAAGAGATAACACCCCCCCATTACGTCATGCTTCAGAAATGTGGAAAATGGTCCGTTTTCAAATGTTTTATTTTTGAACGTCAGTTCACATTTGTAGGTGGATCATCAGTGTTAGAGCTAAAATTAGCATGTTTAAAGTGATTTTCATGCTTCCAGGGGCTCGGGAAGTTAATTAAATACCATTTGGAGGCATTTAATGTTCGAGCAAAAACGGCTGATTTTCGACAAAAGAGATAACACCCCCCCATTACGTCATGCTTCAGAAATGTGGAAAATGGTCCGTTTTCAAATGTTTTATTTTTGAACGTCAGTTCACATTTGTAGGTGGATCATCAGTGTTAGAGCTAAAATTAGCATGTTTAAAGTGATTTTCATGCTTCCAGGGGCCCAAAACACAAGATTTATGGAATGGTTAAAAGTGCATGAAAATGGCCAATTTACTCACTCTGAGTTCTCAAAAAGGGTTTCTTCACCCCGGGAAGTTAATTAAATACCATTTGGAGGCATTTAATGTTCGAGCAAAAACGGCTGATTCTCGACAAAAGAGCTAACACCCCCCCATTACGTCATGCTTCAGAAATTTGGAAAATGGTCCGTTTTCAAATGTTTTATTTTTGAACGTCAGTTCACATTTGTAGGTGGATCATCAGTGTTAGAGCTAAAATTAGCATGTTTAAAGTGATTTTCATGCTTCCAGGGGCCCAAAACACAAGATTTATGGAATGGTTAAAAGTGCATGAAAATGGCCAATTTACTCACTCTGAGTTCTCAAAAAGGGTTTCTTCACCCCGGGAACTTAATTAAATACCATTTGGAGGCATTTAATGTTCGAGCAAAAACGGCTGATTTTCGACAAAAGAGATAACACCCCCCCATTACGTCATGCTTCAGAAATGTGGAAAATGGTCCGTTTTCAAATGTTTTATTTTTGAACGTCAGTTCACATTTGTAGGTGGATCATCAGTGTTAGAGCTAAAATTAGCATGTTTAAAGTGATTTTCATGCTTCCAGGGGCCCAAAACACAAGATTTATGGAATGGTTAAAAGTGCATGAAAATGGCCAATTTACTCACTCTGAGTTCTCAAAAAGGGTTTCTTCACCCCGGGAAGTTAATTATATACCATTTGGAGGCATTTAATGTTCGAGCAAAAACGGCTGATTTTCGACAAAAGAGTTAACACCCCCCCATTACGTCATGCTTCAGAAATGTGGAAAATGGTCCGTTTTCAAATGTTTTATTTTTGAACGTCAGTTCACATTTGTAGGTGGATCATCAGTGTTAGAGCTAAAATTAGCATGTTTAAAGTGATTTTCATGCTTCCAGGGGCCCAAAACACAAGATTTATGGAATGGTTAAAAGTGCATGAAAATGGCCAATTTACTCACTCTGAGTTCTCAAAAAGGGTTTCTTCACCCCGGGAAGTTAATTAAATACCATTTGGAGGCATTTAATGTTCGAGCAAAAACGGCTGATTTTCGACAAAAGAGATAACACCCCCCCATTACGTCATGCTTCAGAAATGTGGAAAATGGTCCGTTTTCAAATGTTTTATTTTTGAACGTCAGTTCACATTTGTAGGTGGATCATCAGTGTTAGAGCTAAAATTAGCATGTTTAAAGTGATTTTCATGCTTCCAGGGGCTCGGGAAGTTAATTAAATACCATTTGGAGGCATTTAATGTTCGAGCAAAAACGGCTGATTTTCGACAAAAGAGATAACACCCCCCCATTACGTCATGCTTCAGAAATGTGGAAAATGGTCCGTTTTCAAATGTTTTATTTTTGAACGTCAGTTCACATTTGTAGGTGGATCATCAGTGTTAGAGCTAAAATTAGCATGTTTAAAGTGATTTTCATGCTTCCAGGGGCCCAAAACACAAGATTTATGGAATGGTTAAAAGTGCATGAAAATGGCGAATTTACTCACTCTGAGTTCTCAAAAAGGGTTTCTTCACCCCGGGAAGTTAATTAAATACCATTTGGAGGCATTTAATGTTCGAGCAAAAACGGCTGATTTTCGACAAAAGAGATAACACCCCCCCATTACGTCATGCTTCAGAAATGTGGAAAATGGTCCGTTTTCAAATGTTTTATTTTTGAACGTCAGTTCACATTTGTAGGTGGATCATCAGTGTTAGAGCTAAAATTAGCATGTTTAAAGTGATTTTCATGCTTCCAGGGGCTCGGGAAGTTAATTAAATACCATTTGGAGGCATTTAATGTTCGAGCAAAAACGGCTGATTTTCGACAAAAGAGATAACACCCCCCCCATTACGTCATGCTTCAGAAATGTGGAAAATGGTCCGTTTTCAAATGTTTTATTTTTGAACGTCAGTTCACATTTGTAGGTGGATCATCAGTGTTAGAGCTAAAATTAGCATGTTTAAAGTGATTTTCATGCTTCCAGGGGCTCGGGAAGTTAATTAAATACCATTTGGAGGCATTTAATGTTCGAGCAAAAACGGCTGATTTTCGACAAAAGAGATAACACCCCCCCATTACGTCATGCTTCAGAAATGTGGAAAATGGTCCGTTTTCAAATGTTTTATTTTTGAACGTCAGTTCACATTTGTAGGTGGATCATCAGTGTTAGAGCTAAAATTAGCATGTTTAAAGTGATTTTCATGCTTCCAGGGGCCCAAAACACAAGATTTATGGAATGGTTAAAAGTGCATGAAAATGGCCAATTTACTCACTCTGAGTTCTCAAAAAGGGTTTCTTCACCCCGGGAAGTTAATTAAATACCATTTGGAGGCATTTAATGTTCGAGCAAAAACGGCTGATTTTCGACAAAAGAGATAACACCCCCCCATTACGTCATGCTTCAGAAATGTGGAAAATGGTCCGTTTTCAAATGTTTTATTTTTGAACGTCAGTTCACATTTGTAGGTGGATCATCAGTGTTAGAGCTAAAATTAGCATGTTTAAAGTGATTTTCATGCTTCCAGGGGCCCAAAACACAAGATTTATGGAATGGTTAAAAGTGCATGAAAATGGCCAATTTACTCACTCTGAGTTCTCAAA
This sequence comes from Lissotriton vulgaris, assembly GCF_964263255.1. NCBI lineage: Eukaryota > Metazoa > Chordata > Amphibia > Caudata > Salamandridae > Lissotriton > Lissotriton vulgaris. Next base: position 104,813 of record NW_028240665.1, on the reverse strand, counting down.
AAGGGTTTCTTCACCCCGGGAAGTTAATTAAATACCATTTGGAGGCATTTAATGTTCGAGCAAAAATGGCTGATTCTCGACAAAAGAGCTAACACCCCCCCCATTACGTCATGCTTCAGAAATGTGGAAAATGGTCCGTTTTCAAATGTTTTATTTTTGAACGTCAGTTCACATTTGTAGGTGGATCATCAGTGTTAGAGCTAAAATTAGCATGTTTAAAGTGATTTTCATGCTTCCAGGGGCCCAAAACACAAGATTTATGGAATGGTTAAAAGTGCATGAAAATGGCCAATTTACTCACTCTGAGTTCTCAAAAAGGGTTTCTTCACCCCGGGAAGTTAATTAAATACCATTTGGAGGCATTTAATGTTCGAGCAAAAACGGCTGATTCTCGACAAAAGAGCTAACACCCCCCCATTACGTCATGCTTCAGAAATTTGGAAAATGGTCCGTTTTCAAATGTTTTATTTTTGAACGTCAGTTCACATTTGTAGGTGGATCATCAGTGTTAGAGCTAAAATTAGCATGTTTAAAGTGATTTTCATGCTTCCAGGGGCCCAAAACACAAGATTTATGGAATGGTTAAAAGTGCATGAAAATGGCCAATTTACTCACTCTGAGTTCTCAAAAAGGGTTTCTTCACCCCGGGAACTTAATTAAATACCATTTGGAGGCATTTAATGTTCGAGCAAAAACGGCTGATTTTCGACAAAAGAGATAACACCCCCCCATTACGTCATGCTTCAGAAATGTGGAAAATGGTCCGTTTTCAAATGTTTTATTTTTGAACGTCAGTTCACATTTGTAGGTGGATCATCAGTGTTAGAGCTAAAATTAGCATGTTTAAAGTGATTTTCATGCTTCCAGGGGCCCAAAACACAAGATTTATGGAATGGTTAAAAGTGCATGAAAATGGCCAATTTACTCACTCTGAGTTCTCAAAAAGGGTTTCTTCACCCCGGGAAGTTAATTATATACCATTTGGAGGCATTTAATGTTCGAGCAAAAACGGCTGATTTTCGACAAAAGAGTTAACACCCCCCCATTACGTCATGCTTCAGAAATGTGGAAAATGGTCCGTTTTCAAATGTTTTATTTTTGAACGTCAGTTCACATTTGTAGGTGGATCATCAGTGTTAGAGCTAAAATTAGCATGTTTAAAGTGATTTTCATGCTTCCAGGGGCCCAAAACACAAGATTTATGGAATGGTTAAAAGTGCATGAAAATGGCCAATTTACTCACTCTGAGTTCTCAAAAAGGGTTTCTTCACCCCGGGAAGTTAATTAAATACCATTTGGAGGCATTTAATGTTCGAGCAAAAACGGCTGATTTTCGACAAAAGAGATAACACCCCCCCATTACGTCATGCTTCAGAAATGTGGAAAATGGTCCGTTTTCAAATGTTTTATTTTTGAACGTCAGTTCACATTTGTAGGTGGATCATCAGTGTTAGAGCTAAAATTAGCATGTTTAAAGTGATTTTCATGCTTCCAGGGGCTCGGGAAGTTAATTAAATACCATTTGGAGGCATTTAATGTTCGAGCAAAAACGGCTGATTTTCGACAAAAGAGATAACACCCCCCCATTACGTCATGCTTCAGAAATGTGGAAAATGGTCCGTTTTCAAATGTTTTATTTTTGAACGTCAGTTCACATTTGTAGGTGGATCATCAGTGTTAGAGCTAAAATTAGCATGTTTAAAGTGATTTTCATGCTTCCAGGGGCCCAAAACACAAGATTTATGGAATGGTTAAAAGTGCATGAAAATGGCGAATTTACTCACTCTGAGTTCTCAAAAAGGGTTTCTTCACCCCGGGAAGTTAATTAAATACCATTTGGAGGCATTTAATGTTCGAGCAAAAACGGCTGATTTTCGACAAAAGAGATAACACCCCCCCATTACGTCATGCTTCAGAAATGTGGAAAATGGTCCGTTTTCAAATGTTTTATTTTTGAACGTCAGTTCACATTTGTAGGTGGATCATCAGTGTTAGAGCTAAAATTAGCATGTTTAAAGTGATTTTCATGCTTCCAGGGGCTCGGGAAGTTAATTAAATACCATTTGGAGGCATTTAATGTTCGAGCAAAAACGGCTGATTTTCGACAAAAGAGATAACACCCCCCCCATTACGTCATGCTTCAGAAATGTGGAAAATGGTCCGTTTTCAAATGTTTTATTTTTGAACGTCAGTTCACATTTGTAGGTGGATCATCAGTGTTAGAGCTAAAATTAGCATGTTTAAAGTGATTTTCATGCTTCCAGGGGCTCGGGAAGTTAATTAAATACCATTTGGAGGCATTTAATGTTCGAGCAAAAACGGCTGATTTTCGACAAAAGAGATAACACCCCCCCATTACGTCATGCTTCAGAAATGTGGAAAATGGTCCGTTTTCAAATGTTTTATTTTTGAACGTCAGTTCACATTTGTAGGTGGATCATCAGTGTTAGAGCTAAAATTAGCATGTTTAAAGTGATTTTCATGCTTCCAGGGGCCCAAAACACAAGATTTATGGAATGGTTAAAAGTGCATGAAAATGGCCAATTTACTCACTCTGAGTTCTCAAAAAGGGTTTCTTCACCCCGGGAAGTTAATTAAATACCATTTGGAGGCATTTAATGTTCGAGCAAAAACGGCTGATTTTCGACAAAAGAGATAACACCCCCCCATTACGTCATGCTTCAGAAATGTGGAAAATGGTCCGTTTTCAAATGTTTTATTTTTGAACGTCAGTTCACATTTGTAGGTGGATCATCAGTGTTAGAGCTAAAATTAGCATGTTTAAAGTGATTTTCATGCTTCCAGGGGCCCAAAACACAAGATTTATGGAATGGTTAAAAGTGCATGAAAATGGCCAATTTACTCACTCTGAGTTCTCAAAAAGGGTTTCTTCACCCCGGGAAGTTAATTAAATACCATTTGGAGGCATTTAATGTTCGAGCAAAAATGGCTGATTCTCGACAAAAGAGCTAACACCCCCCCCATTACGTCATGCTTCAGAAATGTGGAAAATGGTCCGTTTTCAAATGTTTTATTTTTGAACGTCAGTTCACATTTGTAGGTGGATCATCAGTGTTAGAGCTAAAATTAGCATGTTTAAAGTGATTTTCATGCTTCCAGGGGCTCGGGAAGTTAATTAAATACCATTTGGAGGCATTTAATGTTCGAGCAAAAACGGCTGATTTTCGACAAAAGAGATAACACCCCCCCATTACGTCATGCTTCAGAAATGTGGAAAATGGTCCGTTTTCAAATGTTTTATTTTTGAACGTCAGTTCACATTTGTAGGTGGATCATCAGTGTTAGAGCTAAAATTAGCATGTTTAAAGTGATTTTCATGCTTCCAGGGGCCCAAAACACAAGATTTATGGAATGGTTAAAAGTGCATGAAAATGGCCAATTTACTCACTCTGAGTTCTCAAAAAGGGTTTCTTCACCCCGGGAAGTTAATTAAATACCATTTGGAGGCATTTAATGTTCGAGCAAAAACGGCTGATTTTCGACAAAAGAGATAACACCCCCCCATTACGTCATGCTTCAGAAATGTGGAAAATGGTCCGTTTTCAAATGTTTTATTTTTGAACGTCAGTTCACATTTGTAGGTGGATCATCAGTGTTAGAGCTAAAATTAGCATGTTTAAAGTGATTTTCATGCTTCCAGGGGCCCAAAACACAAGATTTATGGAATGGTTAAAAGTGCATGAAAATGGCCAATTTACTCACTCTGAGTTCTCAAAAAGGGTTTCTTCACCCCGGGAAGTTAATTAAATACCATTTGGAGGCATTTAATGTTCGAGCAAAAACGGCTGATTTTCGACAAAAGAGTTAACACCCCCCCATTACGTCATGCTTCAGAAATGTGGAAAATGGTCCGTTTTCAAATGTTTTATTTTTGAACGTCAGTTCACATTTGTAGGTGGATCATCAGTGTTAGAGCTAAAATTAGCATGTTTAAAGTGATTTTCATGCTTCCAGGGGCCCAAAACACAAGATTTATGGAATGGTTAAAAGTGCATGAAAATGGCCAATTTACTCACTCTGAGTTCTCAAAAAGGGTTTCTTCACCCCGGGAAGTTAATTAAATACCATTTGGAGGCATTTAATGTTCGAGCAAAAACGGCTGATTTTCGACAAAAGAGATAACACCCCCCCATTACGTCATGCTTCAGAAATGTGGAAAATGGTCCGTTTTCAAATGTTTTATTTTTGAACGTCAGTTCACATTTGTAGGTGGATCATCAGTGTTAGAGCTAAAATTAGCATGTTTAAAGTGATTTTCATGCTTCTTGGGGCCCAAAACACAAGATTTATGGAATGGTTAAAAGTGCATGAAAATGGCCAATTTACTCACTCTGAGTTCTCAAAAAGGGTTTCTTCACCCCGGGAAGTTAATTAAATACCATTTGGAGGCATTTAATGTTCGAGCAAAAACGGCTGATTTTCGACAAAAGAGATAACACCCCCCCATTACGTCATGCTTCAGAAATGTGGAAAATGGTCCGTTTTCAAATGTTTTATTTTTGAACGTCAGTTCACATTTGTAGGTGGATCATCAGTGTTAGAGCTAAAATTAGCATGTTTAAAGTGATTTTCATGCTTCCAGGGGCCCAAAACGCAAGATTTATGGAATGGTTAAAAGTGCATGAAAATGGCCAATTTACTCACTCTGAGTTCTCAAAAAGGGTTTCTTCACCCCGGGAAGTTAATTAAATACCATTTGGAGGCATTTAATGTTCGAGCAAAAACGGCTGATTTTCGACAAAAGAGATAACACCCCCCCATTACGTCATGCTTCAGAAATGTGGAAAATGGTCCGTTTTCAAATGTTTCATTTTTGAACGTCAGTTCACATTTGTAGGTGGATCATCAGTGTTAGAGCTAAAATTAGCATGTTTAAAGTGATTTTCATGCTTCCAGGGGCTCGGGAAGTTAATTAAATACCATTTGGAGGCATTTAATGTTCGAGCAAAAACGGCTGATTTTTGACAAAAGAGATAACACCCCCCCATTACGTCATGCTTCAGAAATGTGGAAAATGGTCCGTTTTCAAATGTTTTATTTTTGAACGTCAGTTCACATTTGTAGGTGGATCATCATTGTTAGAGCTAAAATTAGAATGTTTAAAGTGATTTTCATGCTTCCAGGGGCCCAAAACACAAGATTTATGGAATGGTTAAAAGTGCATGAAAATGGCCAATTTACTCACTCTGAGTTCTCAAAAAGGGTTTCTTCATCCCGGGAAGTTAATTAAATACCATTTGGAGGCATTTAATGTTCGAGCAAAAACGGCTGATTTTCGACAAAAGAGATAACACCCCCCCATTACGTCATGCTTCAGAAATGTGGAAAATGGTCCGTTTTCAAATGTTTTATTTTTGAACGTCAGTTCACATTTGTAGGTGGATCATCAGTGTTAGAGCTAAAATTAGCATGTTTAAAGTGATTTTCATGCTTCCAGGGGCTCGGGAAGTTAATTAAATACCATTTGGAGGCATTTAATGTTCGAGCAAAAACGGCTGATTTTCGACAAAAGAGATAACACCCCCCCATTACGTCATGCTTCAGAAATGTGGAAAATGGTCCGTTTTCAAATGTTTTATTTTTGAACGTCAGTTCACATTTGTAGGTGGATCATCAGTGTTAGAGCTAAAATTAGCATGTTTAAAGTGATTTTCATGCTTCCAGGGGCCCAAAACACAAGATTTATGGAATGGTTAAAAGTGCATGAAAATGGCCAATTTACTCACTCTGAGTTCTCAAAAAGGGTTTCTTCACCCCGGGAAGTTAATTAAATACCATTTGGAGGCATTTAATGTTCGAGCAAAAACGGCTGATTTTCGACAAAAGAGATAACACCCCCCCATTACGTCATGCTTCAGAAATGTGGAAAATGGTCCGTTTTCAAATGTTTTATTTTTGAACGTCAGTTCACATTTGTAGGTGGATCATCAGTGTTAGAGCTAAAATTAGCATGTTTAAAGTGATTTTCATGCTTCCAGGGGCTCGGGAAGTTAATTAAATACCATTTGGAGGCATTTAATGTTCGAGCAAAAACGGCTGATTTTCGACAAAAGAGATAACACCCCCCCATTACGTCATGCTTCAGAAATGTGGAAAATGGTCCGTTTTCAAATGTTTTATTTTTGAACGTCAGTTCACATTTGTAGGTGGATCATCAGTGTTAGAGCTAAAATTAGCATGTTTAAAGTGATTTTCATGCTTCCAGGGGCCCAAAACACATGATTTATGGAATGGTTAAAAGTGCATGAAAATGGCCAATTTACTCACTCTGAGTTCTCAAAAAGGGTTTCTTCACCCCGGGAAGTTAATTAAATACCATTTGGAGGCATTTAATGTTCGAGCAAAAACGGCTGATTTTCGACAAAAGAGATAACACCCCCCATTACGTCATGCTTCAGAAATGTGGAAAATGGTCCGTTTTCAAATGTTTTATTTTTGAACGTCAGTTCACATTTGTAGGTGGATCATCAGTGTTAGAGCTAAAATTAGCATGTTTAAAGTGATTTTCATGCTTCCAGGGGCCCAAAACACAAGATTTATGGAATGGTTAAAAGTGCATGAAAATGGCCAATTTACTCACTCTGAGTTCTCAAAAGGGGTTTCTTCACCCCGGGAAGTTAATTAAATACCATTTGGAGGCATTTAATGTTCGAGCAAAAACGGCTGATTTTCGACAAAAGAGATAACACCCCCCAATTACGTCATGCTTCAGAAATGTGGAAAATGGTCCGTTTTCAAATGTTTTATTTTTGAACGTCAGTTCACATTTGTAGGTGGATCATCAGTGTTAGAGCTAAAATTAGCATGTTTAAAGTGATTTTCATGCTTCCAGGGGCTCGGGAAGTTAATTAAATACCATTTGGAGGCATTTAATGTTCGAGCAAAAACAGCTGATTTTCGACAAAAGAGATAACACCCCCCCATTACGTCATGCTTCAGAAATGTGGAAAATGGTCCGTTTTCAAATGTTTTATTTTTGAACGTCAGTTCACATTTGTAGGTGGATCATCAGTGTTAGAGCTAAAATTAGCATGTTTAAAGTGATTTTCATGCTTCTTGGGGCCCAAAACACAAGATTTATGGAATGGTTAAAAGTGCATGAAAATGGCCAATTTACTCACTCTGAGTTCTCAAAAAGGGTTTCTTCACCCCGGGAAGTTAATTAAATACCATTTGGAGGCATTTAATGTTCGAGCAAAAACGGCTGATTTTCGACAAAAGAGATAACACCCCCCCATTACGTCATGCTTCAGAAATGTGGAAAATGGTCCGTTTTCAAATGTTTTATTTTTGAACGTCAGTTCACATTTGTAGGTGGATCATCAGTGTTAGAGCTAAAATTAGCATGTTTAAAGTGATTTTCATGCTTCCAGGGTCCCAAAACACAAGATTTATGGAATGGTTAAAAGTGCATGAAAATGGCCAATTTACTCACTCTGAGTTCTCAAAAAGGGTTTCTTCACCCCGGGAAGTTAATTAAATACCATTTGGAGGCATTTAATGTTCGAGCAAAAACGGCTGATTTTCGACAAAAGAGATAACACCCCCCCATTACGTCATGCTTCAGAAATGTGGAAAATGGTCCGTTTTCAAATGTTTTATTTTTGAACGTCAGTTCACATTTGTAGGTGGATCATCAGTGTTAGAGCTAAAATTAGCATGTTTAAAGTGATTTTCATGCTTCCAGGGGCTCGGGAAGTTAATTAAATACCATTTGGAGGCATTTAATGTTCGAGCAAAAACGGCTGATTTTCGACAAAAGAGATAACACCCCCCCATTACGTCATGCTTCAGAAATGTGGAAAATGGTCCGTTTTCAAATGTTTTATTTTTGAACGTCAGTTCACATTTGTAGGTGGATCATCAGTGTTAGAGCTAAAATTAGCATGTTTAAAGTGATTTTCATGCTTCTTGGGGCCCAAAACACAAGATTTATGGAATGGTTAAAAGTGCATGAAAATGGCCAATTTACTCACTCTGAGTTCTCAAAAAGGGTTTCTTCACCCCGGGAAGTTAATTAAATACCATTTGGAGGCATTTAATGTTAGAGCAAAAACGGCTGATTTTCGACAAAAGAGATAACACCCCCCCATTACGTCATGCTTCAGAAATGTGGAAAATGGTCCGTTTTCAAATGTTTTATTTTTGAACGTCAGTTCACATTTGTAGGTGGATCATCAGTGTTAGAGCTAAAATTAGCATGTTTAAAGTGATTTTCATGCTTCCAGGGGCTCGGGAAGTTAATTAAATACCATTTGGAGGCATTTAATGTTCGAGCAAAAACGGCTGATTTTCGACAAAAGAGATAACACCCCCCCATTACGTCATGCTTCAGAAATGTGGAAAATGGTCCGTTTTCAAATGTTTTATTTTTGAACGTCAGTTCACATTTGTAGGTGGATCATCAGTGTTAGAGCTAAAATTAGCATGTTTAAAGTGATTTTCATGCTTCCAGGGGCCCAAAACACAAGATTTATGGAATGGTTAAAAGTGCATGAAAATGGCCAATTTACTCACTCTGAGTTCTCAAAAAGGGTTTCTTCACCCCGGGAAGTTAATTAAATACCATTTGGAGGCATTTAATGTTCGAGCAAAAACGGCTGATTTTCGACAAAAGAGATAACACCCCCCCATTACGTCATGCTTCAGAAATGTGGAAAATGGTCCGTTTTCAAATGTTTTATTTTTGAACGTCAGTTCACATTTGTAGGTGGATCATCAGTGTTAGAGCTAAAATTAGCATGTTTAAAGTGATTTTCATGCTTCCAGGGTCCCAAAACACAAGATTTATGGAATGGTTAAAAGTGCATGAAAATGGCCAATTTACTCACTCTGAGTTCTCAAAAAGGGTTTCTTCACCCCGGGAAGTTAATTAAATACCATTTGGAGGCATTTAATGTTCGAGCAAAAACGGCTGATTTTCGACAAAAGAGATAACACCCCCCCATTACGTCATGCTTCAGAAATGTGGAAAATGGTCCGTTTTCAAATGTTTTATTTTTGAACGTCAGTTCACATTTGTAGGTGGATCATCAGTGTTAGAGCTAAAATTAGCATGTTTAAAGTGATTTTCATGCTTCCAGGGGCTCGGGAAGTTAATTAAATACCATTTGGAGGCATTTAATGTTCGAGCAAAAACGGCTGATTTTCGACAAAAGAGATAACACCCCCCCATTACGTCATGCTTCAGAAATGTGGAAAATGGTCCGTTTTCAAATGTTTTATTTTTGAACGTCAGTTCACATTTGTAGGTGGATCATCAGTGTTAGAGCTAAAATTAGCATGTTTAAAGTGATTTTCATGCTTCCAGGGGCCCAAAACACAAGATTTATGGAATGGTTAAAAGTGCATGAAAATGGCCAATTTACTCACTCTGAGTTCTCAAAAAGGGTTTCTTCACCCCGGGAAGTTAATTAAATACCATTTGGAGGCATTTAATGTTCGAGCAAAAACGGCTGATTTTCGACAAAAGAGATAACACCCCCCCATTACGTCATGCTTCAGAAATGTGGAAAATGGTCCGTTTTCAAATGTTTTATTTTTGAACGTCAGTTCACATTTGTAGGTGGATCATCAGTGTTAGAGCTAAAATTAGCATGTTTAAAGTGATTTTCATGCTTCCAGGGGCTCGGGAAGTTAATTAAATACCATTTGGAGGCATTTAATGTTCGAGCAAAAACGGCTGATTTTCGAAAAAAGAGATAACACCCCCCCATTACGTCATGCTTCAGAAATGTGGAAAATGGTCCGTTTTCAAATGTTTTATTTTTGAACGTCAGTTCACATTTGTAGGTGGATCATCAGTGTTAGAGCTAAAATTAGCATGTTTAAAGTGATTTTCATGCTTCCAGGGGCTCGGGAAGTTAATTAAATACCATTTGGAGGCATTTAATGTTCGAGCAAAAACGGCTGATTTTCGACAAAAGAGATAACACCCCCCCATTACGTCATGCTTCAGAAATGTGGAAAATGGTCCGTTTTCAAATGTTTTATTTTTGAACGTCAGTTCACATTTGTAGGTGGATCATCAGTGTTAGAGCTAAAATTAGCATGTTTAAAGTGATTTTCATGCTTCCAGGGGCCCAAAACACAAGATTTATGGAATGGTTAAAAGTGCATGAAAATGGCCAATTTACTCACTCTGAGTTCTCAAAAAGGGTTTCTTCACCCCGGGAAGTTAATTAAATACCATTTGGAGGCATTTAATGTTCGAGCAAAAACGGCTGATTTTCGACAAAAGAGATAACACCCCCCATTACGTCATGCTTCAGAAATGTGGAAAATGGTCCGTTTTCAAATGTTTTATTTTTGAACGTCAGTTCACATTTGTAGGTGGATCATCAGTGTTAGAGCTAAAATTAGCATGTTTAAAGTGATTTTCATGCTTCCAGGGGCCCAAAACACAAGATTTATGGAATGGTTAAAAGTGCATGAAAATGGCCAATTTACTCACTCTGAGTTCTCAAAAGGGGTTTCTTCACCCCGGGAAGTTAATTAAATACCATTTGGAGGCATTTAATGTTCGAGCAAAAACGGCTGATTTTCGACAAAAGAGATAACACCCCCCAATTACGTCATGCTTCAGAAATGTGGAAAATGGTCCGTTTTCAAATGTTTTATTTTTGAACGTCAGTTCACATTTGTAGGTGGATCATCAGTGTTAGAGCTAAAATTAGCATGTTTAAAGTGATTTTCATGCTTCCAGGGGCTCGGGAAGTTAATTAAATACCATTTGGAGGCATTTAATGTTCGAGCAAAAACGGCTGATTTTCGACAAAAGAGATAACACCCCCCCATTACGTCATGCTTCAGAAATGTGGAAAATGGTCCGTTTTCAAATGTTTTATTTTTGAACGTCAGTTCACATTTGTAGGTGGATCATCAGTGTTAGAGCTAAAATTAGCATGTTTAAAGTGATTTTCATGCTTCTTGGGGCCCAAAACACAAGATTTATGGAATGGTTAAAAGTGCATGAAAATGGCCAATTTACTCACTCTGAGTTCTCAAAAAGGGTTTTTTCACCCCGGGAAGTTAATTAAATACTATTTGGAGGCATTTAATGTTAGAGCAAAAACGGCTGATTTTCGACAAAAGAGATAACACCCCCCCCATTACGTCATGCTTCAGAAATGTGGAAAATGGTCCGTTTTCAAATGTTTTATTTTTGAACGTCAGTTCACATTTGTAGGTGGATCATCAGTGTTAGAGCTAAAATTAGCATGTTTAAAGTGATTTTCATGCTTCCAGGGGCTCGGGAAGTTAATTAAATACCATTTGGAGGCATTTAATGTTCGAGCAAAAACGGCTGATTTTCGACAAAAGAGATAACACCCCCCCATTACGTCATGCTTCAGAAATGTGGAAAATGATCCGTTTTCAAATGTTTTATTTTTGAACGTCAGTTCACATTTGTAGGTGGATCATCAGTGTTAGAGCTAAAATTAGCATGTTTAAAGTGATTTTCATGCTTCCAGGGGCCCAAAACACAAGATTTATGGAATGGTTAAAAGTGCATGAAAATGGCCAATTTACTCACTCTGAGTTCTCAAAAAGGGTTTCTTCACCCCGGGAAGTTAATTAAATACCATTTGGAGGCATTTAATGTTCGAGCAAAAACGGCTGATTTTCGACAAAAGAGATAACACCCCCCCATTACGTCATGCTTCAGAAATGTGGAAAATGGTCCGTTTTCAAATGTTTTATTTTTGAACGTCAGTTCACATTTGTAGGTGGATCATCAGTGTTAGAGCTAAAATTAGCATGTTTAAAGTGATTTTCATGCTTCCAGGGTCCCAAAACACAAGATTTATGGAATGGTTAAAAGTGCATGAAAATGGCCAATTTACTCACTCTGAGTTCTCAAAAAGGGTTTCTTCACCCCGGGAAGTTAATTAAATACCATTTGGAGGCATTTAATGTTCGAGCAAAAACGGCTGATTTTCGACAAAAGAGATAACACCCCCCCATTACGTCATGCTTCAGAAATGTGGAAAATGGTCCGTTTTCAAATGTTTTATTTTTGAACGTCAGTTCACATTTGTAGGTGGATCATCAGTGTTAGAGCTAAAATTAGCATGTTTAAAGTGATTTTCATGCTTCCAGGGGCTCGGGAAGTTAATTAAATACCATTTGGAGGCATTTAATGTTCGAGCAAAAACGGCTGATTTTCGACAAAAGAGATAACACCCCCCCATTACGTCATGCTTCAGAAATGTGGAAAATGGTCCGTTTTCAAATGTTTTATTTTTGAACGTCAGTTCACATTTGTAGGTGGATCATCAGTGTTAGAGCTAAAATTAGCATGTTTAAAGTGATTTTCATGCTTCCAGGGGCCCAAAACACAAGATTTATGGAATGGTTAAAAGTGCATGAAAATGGCCAATTTACTCACTCTGAGTTCTCAAAAAGGGTTTCTTCACCCCGGGAAGTTAATTAAATACCATTTGGAGGCATTTAATGTTCGAGCAAAAACGGCTGATTTTCGACAAAAGAGATAACACCCCCCCATTACGTCATGCTTCAGAAATGTGGAAAATGGTCCGTTTTCAAATGTTTTATTTTTGAACGTCAGTTCACATTTGTAGGTGGATCATCAGTGTTAGAGCTAAAATTAGCATGTTTAAAGTGATTTTCATGCTTCCAGGGGCCCAAAACACAAGATTTATGGAATGGTTAAAAGTGCATGAAAATGGCCAATTTACTCACTCTGAGTTCTCAAAAAGGGTTTCTTCACCCCGGGAAGTTAATTAAATACCATTTGGAGGCATTTAATGTTCGAGCAAAAACGGCTGATTTTCGACAAAAGAGATAACACCCCCCCATTACGTCATGCTTCAGAAATGTGGAAAATGGTCCGTTTTCAAATGTTTTATTTTTGAACGTCAGTTCACATTTGTAGGTGGATCATCAGTGTTAGAGCTAAAATTAGCATGTTTAAAGTGATTTTCATGCTTCTTGGGGCCCAAAACACAAGATTTATGGAATGGTTAAAAGTGCATGAAAATGGCCAATTTACTCACTCTGAGTTCTCAAAAAGGGTTTCTTCACCCCGGGAAGTTAATTAAATACCATTTGGAGGCATTTAATGTTAGAGCAAAAACGGCTGATTTTCGACAAAAGAGATAACACCCCCCCATTACGTCATGCTTCAGAAATGTGGAAAATGGTCCGTTTTCAAATGTTTTATTTTTGAACGTCAGTTCACATTTGTAGGTGGATCATCAGTGTTAGAGCTAAAATTAGCATGTTTAAAGTGATTTTCATGCTTCCAGGGGCTCGGGAAGTTAATTAAATACCATTTGGAGGCATTTAATGTTCGAGCAAAAACGGCTGATTTTCGACAAAAGAGATAACACCCCCCCATTACGTCATGCTTCAGAAATGTGGAAAATGGTCCGTTTTCAAATGTTTTATTTTTGAACGTCAGTTCACATTTGTAGGTGGATCATCAGTGTTAGAGCTAAAATTAGCATGTTTAAAGTGATTTTCATGCTTCCAGGGGCCCAAAACACAAGATTTATGGAATGGTTAAAAGTGCATGAAAATGGCCAATTTACTCACTCTGAGTTCTCAAAAAGGGTTTCTTCACCCCGGGAAGTTAATTAAATACCATTTGGAGGCATTTAATGTTCGAGCAAAAACGGCTGATTTTCGACAAAAGAGATAACACCCCCCCATTACGTCATGCTTCAGAAATGTGGAAAATGGTCCGTTTTCAAATGTTTTATTTTTGAACGTCAGTTCACATTTGTAGGTGGATCATCAGTGTTAGAGCTAAAATTAGCATGTTTAAAGTGATTTTCATGCTTCCAGGGTCCCAAAACACAAGATTTATGGAATGGTTAAAAGTGCATGAAAATGGCCAATTTACTCACTCTGAGTTCTCAAAAAGGGTTTCTTCACCCCGGGAAGTTAATTAAATACCATTTGGAGGCATTTAATGTTCGAGCAAAAACGGCTGATTTTCGACAAAAGAGATAACACCCCCCCATTACGTCATGCTTCAGAAATGTGGAAAATGGTCCGTTTTCAAATGTTTTATTTTTGAACGTAAGTTCACATTTGTAGGTGGATCATCAGTGTTAGAGCTAAAATTAGCATGTTTAAAGTGATTTTCATGCTTCCAGGGGCTCGGGAAGTTAATTAAATACCATTTGGAGGCATTTAATGTTCGAGCAAAAACGGCTGATTTTCGACAAAAGAGATAACACCCCCCCATTACGTCATGCTTCAGAAATGTGGAAAATGGTCCGTTTTCAAATGTTTTATTTTTGAACGTCAGTTCACATTTGTAGGTGGATCATCAGTGTTAGAGCTAAAATTAGCATGTTTAAAGTGATTTTCATGCTTCCAGGGGCCCAAAACACAAGATTTATGGAATGGTTAAAAGTGCATGAAAATGGCCAATTTACTCACTCTGAGTTCTCAAAAAGGGTTTCTTCACCCCAGGAAGTTAATTAAATACCATTTGGAGGCATTTAATGTTCGAGCAAAAACGGCTGATTTTCGACAAAAGAGATAACACCCCCCCATTACGTCATGCTTCAGAAATGTGGAAAATGGTCCGTTTTCAAATGTTTTATTTTTGAACGTCAGTTCACATTTGTAGGTGGATCATCAGTGTTAGAGCTAAAATTAGCATGTTTAAAGTGATTTTCATGCTTCCAGGGGCTCGGGAAGTTAATTAAATACCATTTGGAGGCATTTAATGTTCGAGCAAAAACGGCTGATTTTCGACAAAAGAGATAACACCCCCCCATTACGTCATGCTTCAGAAATGTGGAAAATGGTCCGTTTTCAAATGTTTTATTTTTGAACGTCAGTTCACATTTGTAGGTGGATCATCAGTGTTAGAGCTAAAATTAGCATGTTTAAAGTGATTTTCATGCTTCCAGGGGCCCAAAACACAAGATTTATGGAATGGTTAAAAGTGCATGAAAATGGCCAATTTACTCACTCTGAGTTCTCAAAAAGGGTTTCTTCACCCCGGGAAGTTAATTAAATACCATTTGGAGGCATTTAATGTTCGAGCAAAAACGGCTGATTTTCGACAAAAGAGATAACACCCCCCCATTACGTCATGCTTCAGAAATGTGGAAAATGGTCCGTTTTCAAATGTTTTATTTTTGAACGTCAGTTCACATTTGTAGGTGGATCATCAGTGTTAGAGCTAAAATTAGCATGTTTAAAGTGATTTTCATGCTTCCAGGGGCTCGGGAAGTTAATTAAATACCATTTGGAGGCATTTAATGTTCGAGCAAAAACGGCTGATTTTCGACAAAAGAGATAACACCCCCCCATTACGTCATGCTTCAGAAATGTGGAAAATGGTCCGTTTTCAAATGTTTTATTTTTGAACGTCAGTTCACATTTGTAGGTGGATCATCAGTGTTAGAGCTAAAATTAGCATGTTTAAAGTGATTTTCATGCTTCCAGGGGCCCAAAACACAAGATTTATGGAATGGTTAAAAGTGCATGAAAATGGCCAATTTACTCACTCTGAGTTCTCAAAAAGGGTTTCTTCACCCCGGGAAGTTAATTAAATACCATTTGGAGGCATTTAATGTTCGAGCAAAAACGGCTGATTTTCGACAAAAGAGATAACACCCCCCATTACGTCATGCTTCAGAAATGTGGAAAATGGTCCGTTTTCAAATGTTTTATTTTTGAACGTCAGTTCACATTTGTAGGTGGATCATCAGTGTTAGAGCTAAAATTAGCATGTTTAAAGTGATTTTCATGCTTCCAGGGGCCTAAAACACAAGATTTATGGAATGGTTAAAAGTGCATGAAAATGGCCAATTTACTCACTCTGAGTTCTCAAAAGGGGTTTCTTCACCCCGGGAAGTTAATTAAATACCATTTGGAGGCATTTAATGTTCGAGCAAAAACGGCTGATTTTCGACAAAAGAGATAACACCCCCCAATTACGTCATGCTTCAGAAATGTGGAAAATGGTCCGTTTTCAAATGTTTTATTTTTGAACGTCAGTTCACATTTGTAGGTGGATCATCAGTGTTAGAGCTAAAATTAGCATGTTTAAAGTGATTTTCATGCTTCCAGGGGCTCGGGAAGTTAATTAAATACCATTTGGAGGCATTTAATGTTCGAGCAAAAACGGCTGATTTTCGACAAAAGAGATAACACCCCCCCATTACATCATGCTTCAGAAATGTGGAAAATGGTCCGTTTTCAAATGTTTTATTTTTGAACGTCAGTTCACATTTGTAGGTGGATCATCAGTGTTAGAGCTAAAATTAGCATGTTTAAAGTGATTTTCATGCTTCTTGGGGCCCAAAACACAAGATTTATGGAATGGTTAAAAGTGCATGAAAATGGCCAATTTACTCACTCTGAGTTCTCAAAAAGGGTTTCTTCACCCCGGGAAGTTAATTAAATACCATTTGGAGGCATTTAATGTTCGAGCAAAAACGGCTGATTTTCGACAAAAGAGATAACACCCCCCCATTACGTCATGCTTCAGAAATGTGGAAAATGGTCCGTTTTCAAATGTTTTATTTTTGAACGTCAGTTCACATTTGTAGGTGGATCATCAGTGTTAGAGCTAAAATTAGCATGTTTAAAGTGATTTTCATGCTTCCAGGGGCTCGGGAAGTTAATTAAATACCATTTGGAGGCATTTAATGTTCGAGCAAAAACGGCTGATTTTCGACAAAAGAGATAACACCCCCCCATTACGTCATGCTTCAGAAATGTGGAAAATGGTCCGTTTTCAAATGTTTTATTTTTGAACGTCAGTTCACATTTGTAGGTGGATCATCAGTGTTAGAGCTAAAATTAGCATGTTTAAAGTGATTTTCATGCTTCCAGGGGCCCAAAACACAAGATTTATGGAATGGTTAAAAGTGCATGAAAATGGCCAATTTACTCACTCTGAGTTCTCAAAAAGGGTTTCTTCACCCCGGGAAGTTAATTAAATACCATTTGGAGGCATTTAATGTTCGAGCAAAAACGGCTGATTTTCGACAAAAGAGATAACACCCCCCATTACGTCATGCTTCAGAAATGTGGAAAATGGTCCGTTTTCAAATGTTTTATTTTTGAACGTCAGTTCACATTTGTAGGTGGATCATCAGTGTTAGAGCTAAAATTAGCATGTTTAAAGTGATTTTCATGCTTCCAGGGGCCTAAAACACAAGATTTATGGAATGGTTAAAAGTGCATGAAAATGGCCAATTTACTCACTCTGAGTTCTCAAAAGGGGTTTCTTCACCCCGGGAAGTTAATTAAATACCATTTGGAGGCATTTAATGTTCGAGCAAAAACGGCTGATTTTCGACAAAAGAGATAACACCCCCCAATTACGTCATGCTTCAGAAATGTGGAAAATGGTCCGTTTTCAAATGTTTTATTTTTGAACGTCAGTTCACATTTGTAGGTGGATCATCAGTGTTAGAGCTAAAATTAGCATGTTTAAAGTGATTTTCATGCTTCCAGGGGCTCGGGAAGTTAATTAAATACCATTTGGAGGCATTTAATGTTCGAGCAAAAACGGCTGATTTTCGACAAAAGAGATAACACCCCCCCATTACATCATGCTTCAGAAATGTGGAAAATGGTCCGTTTTCAAATGTTTTATTTTTGAACGTCAGTTCACATTTGTAGGTGGATCATCAGTGTTAGAGCTAAAATTAGCATGTTTAAAGTGATTTTCATGCTTCTTGGGGCCCAAAACACAAGATTTATGGAATGGTTAAAAGTGCATGAAAATGGCCAATTTACTCACTCTGAGTTCTCAAAAAGGGTTTCTTCACCCCGGGAAGTTAATTAAATACCATTTGGAGGCATTTAATGTTAGAGCAAAAACGGCTGATTTTCGACAAAAGAGATAACACCCCCCCATTACGTCATGCTTCAGAAATGTGGAAAATGGTCCGTTTTCAAATGTTTTATTTTTGAACGTCAGTTCACATTTGTAGGTGGATCATCAGTGTTAGAGCTAAAATTAGCATGTTTAAAGTGATTTTCATGCTTCCAGGGGCTCGGGAAGTTAATTAAATACCATTTGGAGGCATTTAATGTTCGAGCAAAAACGGCTGATTTTCGACAAAAGAGGAAACACCCCCCCATTACGTCATGCTTCAGAAATGTGGAAAATGGTCCGTTTTCAAATGTTTTATTTTTGAACGTCAGTTCACATTTGTAGGTGGATCATCAGTGTTAGAGCTAAAATTAGCATGTTTAAAGTGATTTTCATGCTTCCAGGGGCCCAAAACACAAGATTTATGGAATGGTTAAAAGTGCATGAAAATGGCCAATTTACTCACTCTGAGTTCTCAAAAAGGGTTTCTTCACCCCGGGAAGTTAATTAAATACCATTTGGAGGCATTTAATGTTCGAGCAAAAACGGCTGATTTTCGACAAAAGAGATAACACCCCCCCATTACGTCATGCTTCAGAAATGTGGAAAATGGTCCGTTTTCAAATGTTTTATTTTTGAACGTCAGTTCACATTTGTAGGTGGATCATCAGTGTTAGAGCTAAAATTAGCATGTTTAAAGTGATTTTCATGCTTCCAGGGTCCCAAAACACAAGATTTATGGAATGGTTAAAAGTGCATGAAAATGGCCAATTTACTCACTCTGAGTTCTCAAAAAGGGTTTCTTCACCCCGGGAAGTTAATTAAATACCATTTGGAGGCATTTAATGTTCGAGCAAAAACGGCTGATTTTCGACAAAAGAGATAACACCCCCCCATTACGTCATGCTTCAGAAATGTGGAAAATGGTCCGTTTTCAAATGTTTTATTTTTGAACGTCAGTTCACATTTGTAGGTGGATCATCAGTGTTAGAGCTAAAATTAGCATGTTTAAAGTGATTTTCATGCTTCCAGGGGCCTAAAACACAAGATTTATGGAATGGTTAAAAGTGCATGAAAATGGCCAATTTACTCACTCTGAGTTCTCAAAAGGGGTTTCTTCACCCCGGGAAGTTAATTAAATACCATTTGGAGGCATTTAATGTTCGAGCAAAAACGGCTGATTTTCGACAAAAGAGATAACACCCCCCAATTACGTCATGCTTCAGAAATGTGGAAAATGGTCCGTTTTCAAATGTTTTATTTTTGAACGTCAGTTCACATTTGTAGGTGGATCATCAGTGTTAGAGCTAAAATTAGCATGTTTAAAGTGATTTTCATGCTTCCAGGGGCTCGGGAAGTTAATTAAATACCATTTGGAGGCATTTAATGTTCGAGCAAAAACGGCTGATTTTCGACAAAAGAGATAACACCCCCCCATTACGTCATGCTTCAGAAATGTGGAAAATGGTCCGTTTTCAAATGTTTTATTTTTGAACGTCAGTTCACATTTGTAGGTGGATCATCAGTGTTAGAGCTAAAATTAGCATGTTTAAAGTGATTTTCATGCTTCTTGGGGCCCAAAACACAAGATTTATGGAATGGTTAAAAGTGCATGAAAATGGCCAATTTACTCACTCTGAGTTCTCAAAAAGGGTTTCTTCACCCCGGGAAGTTAATTAAATACCATTTGGAGGCATTTAATGTTAGAGCAAAAACGGCTGATTTTCGACAAAAGAGATAACACCCCCCCATTACGTCATGCTTCAGAAATGTGGAAAATGGTCCGTTTTCAAATGTTTTATTTTTGAACGTCAGTTCACATTTGTAGGTGGATCATCAGTGTTAGAGCTAAAATTAGCATGTTTAAAGTGATTTTCATGCTTCCAGGGGCTCGGGAAGTTAATTAAATACCATTTGGAGGCATTTAATGTTCAAGCAAAAACGGCTGATTTTCGACAAAAGAGATAACACCCCCCCATTACGTCATGCTTCAGAAATGTGGAAAATGGTCCGTTTTCAAATGTTTTATTTTTGAACGTCAGTTCACATTTGTAGGTGGATCATCAGTGTTAGAGCTAAAATTAGCATGTTTAAAGTGATTTTCATGCTTCCAGGGGCCCAAAACACAAGATTTATGGAATGGTTAAAAGTGCATGAAAATGGCCAATTTACTCACTCTGAGTTCTCAAAAAGGGTTTCTTCACCCCGGGAAGTTAATTAAATACCATTTGGAGGCATTTAATGTTCGAGCAAAAACGGCTGATTTTCGACAAAAGAGATAACACCCCCCCATTACGTCATGCTTCAGAAATGTGGAAAATGGTCCGTTTTCAAATGTTTTATTTTTGAACGTCAGTTCACATTTGTAGGTGGATCATCAGTGTTAGAGCTAAAATTAGCATGTTTAAAGTGATTTTCATGCTTCCAGGGTCCCAAAACACAAGATTTATGGAATGGTTAAAAGTGCATGAAAATGGCCAATTTACTCACTCTGAGTTCTCAAAAAGGGTTTCTTCACCCCGGGAAGTTAATTAAATACCATTTGGAGGCATTTAATGTTCGAGCAAAAACGGCTGATTTTCGACAAAA
Organism: Lissotriton vulgaris; assembly: GCF_964263255.1. Lineage (NCBI taxonomy): Eukaryota > Metazoa > Chordata > Amphibia > Caudata > Salamandridae > Lissotriton > Lissotriton vulgaris. The sequence goes on along the minus strand of NW_028240665.1, from coordinate 84,382 downwards.
GAGATAACACCCCCCCATTACGTCATGCTTCAGAAATGTGGAAAATGGTCCGTTTTCAAATGTTTTATTTTTGAACGTCAGTTCACATTTGTAGGTGGATCATCAGTGTTAGAGCTAAAATTAGCATGTTTAAAGTGATTTTCATGCTTCCAGGGGCTCTGGAAGTTAATTAAATACCATTTGGAGGCATTTAATGTTCGAGCAAAAACGGCTGATTTTCGACAAAAGAGATAACACCCCCCCATTACGTCATGCTTCAGAAATGTGGAAAATGGTCCGTTTTCAAATGTTTTATTTTTGAACGTCAGTTCACATTTGTAGGTGGATCATCAGTGTTAGAGCTAAAATTAGCATGTTTAAAGTGATTTTCATGCTTCCAGGGGCCCAAAACACAAGATTTATGGAATGGTTAAAAGTGCATGAAAATGGCCAATTTACTCACTCTGAGTTCTCAAAAAGGGTTTCTTCACCCCGGGAAGTTAATTAAATACCATTTGGAGGCATTTAATGTTCGAGCAAAAACGGCTGATTTTCGACAAAAGAGATAACACCCCCCCATTACGTCATGCTTCAGAAATGTGGAAAATGGTCCGTTTTCAAATGTTTTATTTTTGAACGTCAGTTCACATTTGTAGGTGGATCATCAGTGTTAGAGCTAAAATTAGCATGTTTAAAGTGATTTTCATGCTTCCAGGGGCCCAAAACACAAGATTTATGGAATGGTTAAAAGTGCATGAAAATGGCCGATTTACTCACTCTGAGTTCTCAAAAAGGGTTTCTTCACCCCGGGAAGTTAATTAAATACCATTTGGAGGCATTTAATGTTCGAGCAAAAACGGCTGATTTTCGACAAAAGAGATAACACCCCCCCATTACGTCATGCTTCAGAAATGTGGAAAATGGTCCGTTTTCAAATGTTTTATTTTTGAACGTCAGTTCACATTTGTAGGTGGATCATCAGTGTTAGAGCTAAAATTAGCATGTTTAAAGTGATTTTCATGCTTCTTGGGGCCCAAAACACAAGATTTATGGAATGGTTAAAAGTGCATGAAAATGGCCAATTTACTCACTCTGAGTTCTCAAAAAGGGTTTCTTCACCCCGGGAAGTTAATTAAATACCATTTGGAGGCATTTAATGTTAGAGCAAAAACGGCTGATTTTCGACAAAAGAGATAACACCCCCCCATTACGTCATGCTTCAGAAATGTGGAAAATGGTCCGTTTTCAAATGTTTTATTTTTGAACGTCAGTTCACATTTGTAGGTGGATCATCAGTGTTAGAGCTAAAATTAGCATGTTTAAAGTGATTTTCATGCTTCCAGGGGCTCGGGAAGTTAATTAAATACCATTTGGAGGCATTTAATGTTCGAGCAAAAACGGCTGATTTTCGACAAAAGAGATAACACCCCCCCATTACGTCATGCTTCAGAAATGTGGAAAATGGTCCGTTTTCAAATGTTTTATTTTTGAACGTCAGTTCACATTTGTAGGTGGATCATCAGTGTTAGAGCTAAAATTAGCATGTTTAAAGTGATTTTCATGCTTCCAGGGGCCCAAAACACAAGATTTATGGAATGGTTAAAAGTGCATGAAAATGGCCAATTTACTCACTCTGAGTTCTCAAAAAGGGTTTCTTCACCCCGGGAAGTTAATTAAATACCATTTGGAGGCATTTAATGTTCGAGCAAAAACGGCTGATTTTCGACAAAAGAGATAACACCCCCCCATTACGTCATGCTTCAGAAATGTGGAAAATGGTCCGTTTTCAAATGTTTTATTTTTGAACGTCAGTTCACATTTGTAGGTGGATCATCAGTGTTAGAGCTAAAATTAGCATGTTTAAAGTGATTTTCATGCTTCCAGGGTCCCAAAACACAAGATTTATGGAATGGTTAAAAGTGCATGAAAATGGCCAATTTACTCACTCTGAGTTCTCAAAAAGGGTTTCTTCACCCCGGGAAGTTAATTAAATACCATTTGGAGGCATTTAATGTTCGAGCAAAAACGGCTGATTTTCGACAAAAGAGATAACACCCCCCCATTACGTCATGCTTCAGAAATGTGGAAAATGGTCCGTTTTCAAATGTTTTATTTTTGAACGTCAGTTCACATTTGTAGGTGGATCATCAGTGTTAGAGCTAAAATTAGCATGTTTAAAGTGATTTTCATGCTTCCAGGGGCTCGGGAAGTTAATTAAATACCATTTGGAGGCATTTAATGTTCGAGCAAAAACGGCTGATTTTCGACAAAAGAGATAACACCCCCCCATTACGTCATGCTTCAGAAATGTGGAAAATGGTCCGTTTTCAAATGTTTTATTTTTGAACGTCAGTTCACATTTGTAGGTGGATCATCAGTGTTAGAGCTAAAATTAGCATGTTTAAAGTGATTTTCATGCTTCCAGGGGCCCAAAACACAAGATTTATGGAATGGTTAAAAGTGCATGAAAATGGCCAATTTACTCACTCTGAGTTCTCAAAAAGGGTTTCTTCACCCCGGGAAGTTAATTAAATACCATTTGGAGGCATTTAATGTTCGAGCAAAAACGGCTGATTTTCGACAAAAGAGATAACACCCCCCCATTACGTCATGCTTCAGAAATGTGGAAAATGGTCCGTTTTCAAATGTTTTATTTTTGAACGTCAGTTCACATTTGTAGGTGGATCATCAGTGTTAGAGCTAAAATTAGCATGTTTAAAGTGATTTTCATGCTTCCAGGGGCTCGGGAAGTTAATTAAATACCATTTGGAGGCATTTAATGTTCGAGCAAAAACGGCTGATTTTCGACAAAAGAGATAACACCCCCCCATTACGTCATGCTTCAGAAATGTGGAAAATGGTCCGTTTTCAAATGTTTTATTTTTGAACGTCAGTTCACATTTGTAGGTGGATCATCAGTGTTAGAGCTAAAATTAGCATGTTTAAAGTGATTTTCATGCTTCCAGGGGCCAAAACACAAGATTTATGGAATGGTTAAAAGTGCATGAAAATGGCCAATTTACTCACTCTGAGTTCTCAAAAAGGGTTTCTTCACCCCGGGAAGTTAATTAAATACCATTTGGAGGCATTTAATGTTCGAGCAAAAACGGCTGATTTTCGACAAAAGAGATAACACCCCCCCATTACGTCATGCTTCAGAAATGTGGAAAATGGTCCGTTTTCAAATGTTTTATTTTTGAACGTCAGTTCACATTTGTAGGTGGATCATCAGTGTTAGAGCTAAAATTAGCATGTTTAAAGTGATTTTCATGCTTCCAGGGGCCCAAAACACAAGATTTATGGAATGGTTAAAAGTGCATGAAAATGGCCAATTTACTCACTCTGAGTTCTCAAAAAGGGTTTCTTCACCCCGGGAAGTTAATTAAATACCATTTGGAGGCATTTAATGTTCGAGCAAAAACGGCTGATTTTCGACAAAAGAGATAACACCCCCCCATTACGTCATGCTTCAGAAATGTGGAAAATGGTCCGTTTTCAAATGTTTTATTTTTGAACGTCAGTTCACATTTGTAGGTGGATCATCAGTGTTAGAGCTAAAATTAGCATGTTTAAAGTGATTTTCATGCTTCCAGGGGCCCAAAACACAAGATTTATGGAATGGTTAAAAGTGCATGAAAATGGCCAATTTACTCACTCTGAGTTCTCAAAAAGGGTTTCTTCACCCCGGGAAGTTAATTAAATACCATTTGGAGGCATTTAATGTTCGAGCAAAAACGGCTGATTTTCGACAAAAGAGATAACACCCCCCCATTACGTCATGCTTCAGAAATGTGGAAAATGGTCCGTTTTCAAATGTTTTATTTTTGAACGTCAGTTCACATTTGTAGGTGGATCATCAGTGTTAGAGCTAAAATTAGCATGTTTAAAGTGATTTTCATGCTTCCAGGGGCTCGGGAAGTTAATTAAATACCATTTGGAGGCATTTAATGTTCGAGCAAAAACGGCTGATTTTCGACAAATGAGATAACACCCCCCCATTACGTCATGCTTCAGAAATGTGGAAAATGGTCCGTTTTCAAATGTTTTATTTTTGAACGTCAGTTCACATTTGTAGGTGGATCATCAGTGTTAGAGCTAAAATTAGCATGTTTAAAGTGATTTTCATGCTTCCAGGGTCCCAAAACACAAGATTTATGGAATGGTTAAAAGTGCATGAAAATGGCCAATTTACTCACTCTGAGTTCTCAAAAAGGGTTTCTTCACCCCGGGAAGTTAATTAAATACCATTTGGAGGCATTTAATGTTCGAGCAAAAACGGCTGATTTTCGACAAAAGAGATAACACCCCCCCATTACGTCATGCTTCAGAAATGTGGAAAATGGTCCGTTTTCAAATGTTTTATTTTTGAACGTCAGTTCACATTTGTAGGTGGATCATCAGTGTTAGAGCTAAAATTAGCATGTTTAAAGTGATTTTCATGCTTCCAGGGGCTCGGGAAGTTAATTAAATACCATTTGGAGGCATTTAATGTTCGAGCAAAAACGGCTGATTTTCGACAAAAGAGATAACACCCCCCCATTACGTCATGCTTCAGAAATGTGGAAAATGGTCCGTTTTCAAATGTTTTATTTTTGAACGTCAGTTCACATTTGTAGGTGGATCATCAGTGTTAGAGCTAAAATTAGCATGTTTAAAGTGATTTTCATGCTTCCAGGGGCCCAAAACACAAGATTTATGGAATGGTTAAAAGTGCATGAAAATGGCCAATTTACTCACTCTGAGTTCTCAAAAAGGGTTTCTTCACCCCGGGAAGTTAATTAAATACCATTTGGAGGCATTTAATGTTCGAGCAAAAACGGCTGATTTTCGACAAAAGAGATAACACCCCCCATTACGTCATGCTTCAGAAATGTGGAAAATGGTCCGTTTTCAAATGTTTTATTTTTGAACGTCAGTTCACATTTGTAGGTGGATCATCAGTGTTAGAGCTAAAATTAGCATGTTTAAAGTGATTTTCATGCTTCCAGGGGCCTAAAACACAAGATTTATGGAATGGTTAAAAGTGCATGAAAATGGCCAATTTACTCACTCTGAGTTCTCAAAAGGGGTTTCTTCACCCCGGGAAGTTAATTAAATACCATTTGGAGGCATTTAATGTTCGAGCAAAAACGGCTGATTTTCGACAAAAGAGATAACACCCCCCAATTACGTCATGCTTCAGAAATGTGGAAAATGGTCCGTTTTCAAATGTTTTATTTTTGAACGTCAGTTCACATTTGTAGGTGGATCATCAGTGTTAGAGCTAAAATTAGCATGTTTAAAGTGATTTTCATGCTTCCAGGGGCTCGGGAAGTTAATTAAATACCATTTGGAGGCATTTAATGTTCGAGCAAAAACGGCTGATTTTCGACAAAAGAGATAACACCCCCCCATTACATCATGCTTCAGAAATGTGGAAAATGGTCCGTTTTCAAATGTTTTATTTTTGAACGTCAGTTCACATTTGTAGGTGGATCATCAGTGTTAGAGCTAAAATTAGCATGTTTAAAGTGATTTTCATGCTTCTTGGGGCCCAAAACACAAGATTTATGGAATGGTTAAAAGTGCATGAAAATGGCCAATTTACTCACTCTGAGTTCTCAAAAAGGGTTTCTTCACCCCGGGAAGTTAATTAAATACCATTTGGAGGCATTTAATGTTAGAGCAAAAACGGCTGATTTTCGACAAAAGAGATAACACCCCCCCATTACGTCATGCTTCAGAAATGTGGAAAATGGTCCGTTTTCAAATGTTTTATTTTTGAACGTCAGTTCACATTTGTAGGTGGATCATCAGTGTTAGAGCTAAAATTAGCATGTTTAAAGTGATTTTCATGCTTCCAGGGGCTCGGGAAGTTAATTAAATACCATTTGGAGGCATTTAATGTTCGAGCAAAAACGGCTGATTTTCGACAAAAGAGATAACACCCCCCCATTACGTCATGCTTCAGAAATGTGGAAAATGGTCCGTTTTCAAATGTTTTATTTTTGAACGTCAGTTCACATTTGTAGGTGGATCATCAGTGTTAGAGCTAAAATTAGCATGTTTAAAGTGATTTTCATGCTTCCAGGGGCCCAAAACACAAGATTTATGGAATGGTTAAAAGTGCATGAAAATGGCCAATTTACTCACTCTGAGTTCTCAAAAAGGGTTTCTTCACCCCGGGAAGTTAATTAAATACCATTTGGAGGCATTTAATGTTCGAGCAAAAACGGCTGATTTTCGACAAAAGAGATAACACCCCCCCATTACGTCATGCTTCAGAAATGTGGAAAATGGTCCGTTTTCAAATGTTTTATTTTTGAACGTCAGTTCACATTTGTAGGTGGATCATCAGTGTTAGAGCTAAAATTAGCATGTTTAAAGTGATTTTCATGCTTCCAGGGTCCCAAAACACAAGATTTATGGAATGGTTAAAAGTGCATGAAAATGGCCAATTTACTCACTCTGAGTTCTCAAAAAGGGTTTCTTCACCCCGGGAAGTTAATTAAATACCATTTGGAGGCATTTAATGTTCGAGCAAAAACGGCTGATTTTCGACAAAAGAGATAACACCCCCCCATTACGTCATGCTTCAGAAATGTGGAAAATGGTCCGTTTTCAAATGTTTTATTTTTGAACGTCAGTTCACATTTGTAGGTGGATCATCAGTGTTAGAGCTAAAATTAGCATGTTTAAAGTGATTTTCATGCTTCCAGGGGCCTAAAACACAAGATTTATGGAATGGTTAAAAGTGCATGAAAATGGCCAATTTACTCACTCTGAGTTCTCAAAAGGGGTTTCTTCACCCCGGGAAGTTAATTAAATACCATTTGGAGGCATTTAATGTTCGAGCAAAAACGGCTGATTTTCGACAAAAGAGATAACACCCCCCAATTACGTCATGCTTCAGAAATGTGGAAAATGGTCCGTTTTCAAATGTTTTATTTTTGAACGTCAGTTCACATTTGTAGGTGGATCATCAGTGTTAGAGCTAAAATTAGCATGTTTAAAGTGATTTTCATGCTTCCAGGGGCTCGGGAAGTTAATTAAATACCATTTGGAGGCATTTAATGTTCGAGCAAAAACGGCTGATTTTCGACAAAAGAGATAACACCCCCCCATTACGTCATGCTTCAGAAATGTGGAAAATGGTCCGTTTTCAAATGTTTTATTTTTGAACGTCAGTTCACATTTGTAGGTGGATCATCAGTGTTAGAGCTAAAATTAGCATGTTTAAAGTGATTTTCATGCTTCTTGGGGCCCAAAACACAAGATTTATGGAATGGTTAAAAGTGCATGAAAATGGCCAATTTACTCACTCTGAGTTCTCAAAAAGGGTTTCTTCACCCCGGGAAGTTAATTAAATACCATTTGGAGGCATTTAATGTTAGAGCAAAAACGGCTGATTTTCGACAAAAGAGATAACACCCCCCCATTACGTCATGCTTCAGAAATGTGGAAAATGGTCCGTTTTCAAATGTTTTATTTTTGAACGTCAGTTCACATTTGTAGGTGGATCATCAGTGTTAGAGCTAAAATTAGCATGTTTAAAGTGATTTTCATGCTTCCAGGGGGCTCGGGAAGTTAATTAAATACCATTTGGAGGCATTTAATGTTCAAGCAAAAACGGCTGATTTTCGACAAAAGAGATAACACCCCCCCATTACGTCATGCTTCAGAAATGTGGAAAATGGTCCGTTTTCAAATGTTTTATTTTTGAACGTCAGTTCACATTTGTAGGTGGATCATCAGTGTTAGAGCTAAAATTAGCATGTTTAAAGTGATTTTCATGCTTCCAGGGGCCCAAAACACAAGATTTATGGAATGGTTAAAAGTGCATGAAAATGGCCAATTTACTCACTCTGAGTTCTCAAAAAGGGTTTCTTCACCCCGGGAAGTTAATTAAATACCATTTGGAGGCATTTAATGTTCGAGCAAAAACGGCTGATTTTCGACAAAAGAGATAACACCCCCCCATTACGTCATGCTTCAGAAATGTGGAAAATGGTCCGTTTTCAAATGTTTTATTTTTGAACGTCAGTTCACATTTGTAGGTGGATCATCAGTGTTAGAGCTAAAATTAGCATGTTTAAAGTGATTTTCATGCTTCCAGGGTCCCAAAACACAAGATTTATGGAATGGTTAAAAGTGCATGAAAATGGCCAATTTACTCACTCTGAGTTCTCAAAAAGGGTTTCTTCACCCCGGGAAGTTAATTAAATACCATTTGGAGGCATTTAATGTTCGAGCAAAAACGGCTGATTTTCGACAAAAGAGATAACACCCCCCCATTACGTCATGCTTCAGAAATGTGGAAAATGGTCCGTTTTCAAATGTTTTATTTTTGAACGTCAGTTCACATTTGTAGGTGGATCATCAGTGTTAGAGCTAAAATTAGCATGTTTAAAGTGATTTTCATGCTTCCAGGGGCTCTGGAAGTTAATTAAATACCATTTGGAGGCATTTAATGTTCGAGCAAAAACGGCTGATTTTCGACAAAAGAGATAACACCCCCCCATTACGTCATGCTTCAGAAATGTGGAAAATGGTCCGTTTTCAAATGTTTTATTTTTGAACGTCAGTTCACATTTGTAGGTGGATCATCAGTGTTAGAGCTAAAATTAGCATGTTTAAAGTGATTTTCATGCTTCCAGGGGCCCAAAACACAAGATTTATGGAATGGTTAAAAGTGCATGAAAATGGCCAATTTACTCACTCTGAGTTCTCAAAAAGGGTTTCTTCACCCCGGGAAGTTAATTAAATACCATTTGGAGGCATTTAATGTTCGAGCAAAAACGGCTGATTTTCGACAAAAGAGATAACACCCCCCCATTACGTCATGCTTCAGAAATGTGGAAAATGGTCCGTTTTCAAATGTTTTATTTTTGAACGTCAGTTCACATTTGTAGGTGGATCATCAGTGTTAGAGCTAAAATTAGCATGTTTAAAGTGATTTTCATGCTTCCAGGGGCCCAAAACACAAGATTTATGGAATGGTTAAAAGTGCATGAAAATGGCCGATTTACTCACTCTGAGTTCTCAAAAAGGGTTTCTTCACCCCGGGAAGTTAATTAAATACCATTTGGAGGCATTTAATGTTCGAGCAAAAACGGCTGATTTTCGACAAAAGAGATAACACCCCCCCATTACGTCATGCTTCAGAAATGTGGAAAATGGTCCGTTTCAAATGTTTTATTTTTGAACGTCAGTTCACATTTGTAGGTGGATCATCAGTGTTAGAGCTAAAATTAGCATGTTTAAAGTGATTTTCATGCTTCTTGGGGCCCAAAACACAAGATTTATGGAATGGTTAAAAGTGCATGAAAATGGCCAATTTACTCACTCTGAGTTCTCAAAAAGGGTTTCTTCACCCCGGGAAGTTAATTAAATACCATTTGGAGGCATTTAATGTTAGAGCAAAAACGGCTGATTTTCGACAAAAGAGATAACACCCCCCCATTACGTCATGCTTCAGAAATGTGGAAAATGGTCCGTTTTCAAATGTTTTATTTTTGAACGTCAGTTCACATTTGTAGGTGGATCATCAGTGTTAGAGCTAAAATTAGCATGTTTAAAGTGATTTTCATGCTTCCAGGGGCTCGGGAAGTTAATTAAATACCATTTGGAGGCATTTAATGTTCGAGCAAAAACGGCTGATTTTCGACAAAAGAGATAACACCCCCCCATTACGTCATGCTTCAGAAATGTGGAAAATGGTCCGTTTTCAAATGTTTTATTTTTGAACGTCAGTTCACATTTGTAGGTGGATCATCAGTGTTAGAGCTAAAATTAGCATGTTTAAAGTGATTTTCATGCTTCCAGGGGCCCAAAACACAAGATTTATGGAATGGTTAAAAGTGCATGAAAATGGCCAATTTACTCACTCTGAGTTCTCAAAAAGGGTTTCTTCACCCCGGGAAGTTAATTAAATACCATTTGGAGGCATTTAATGTTCGAGCAAAAACGGCTGATTTTCGACAAAAGAGATAACACCCCCCCATTACGTCATGCTTCAGAAATGTGGAAAATGGTCCGTTTTCAAATGTTTTATTTTTGAACGTCAGTTCACATTTGTAGGTGGATCATCAGTGTTAGAGCTAAAATTAGCATGTTTAAAGTGATTTTCATGCTTCCAGGGTCCCAAAACACAAGATTTATGGAATGGTTAAAAGTGCATGAAAATGGCCAATTTACTCACTCTGAGTTCTCAAAAAGGGTTTCTTCACCCCGGGAAGTTAATTAAATACCATTTGGAGGCATTTAATGTTCGAGCAAAAACGGCTGATTTTCGACAAAAGAGATAACACCCCCCCATTACGTCATGCTTCAGAAATGTGGAAAATGGTCCGTTTTCAAATGTTTTATTTTTGAACGTCAGTTCACATTTGTAGGTGGATCATCAGTGTTAGAGCTAAAATTAGCATGTTTAAAGTGATTTTCATGCTTCCAGGGGCTCGGGAAGTTAATTAAATACCATTTGGAGGCATTTAATGTTCGAGCAAAAACGGCTGATTTTCGACAAAAGAGATAACACCCCCCCATTACGTCATGCTTCAGAAATGTGGAAAATGGTCCGTTTTCAAATGTTTTATTTTTGAACGTCAGTTCACATTTGTAGGTGGATCATCAGTGTTAGAGCTAAAATTAGCATGTTTAAAGTGATTTTCATGCTTCCAGGGGCCCAAAACACAAGATTTATGGAATGGTTAAAAGTGCATGAAAATGGCCAATTTACTCACTCTGAGTTCTCAAAAAGGGTTTCTTCACCCCGGGAAGTTAATTAAATACCATTTGGAGGCATTTAATGTTCGAGCAAAAACGGCTGATTTTCGACAAAAGAGATAACACCCCCCCATTACGTCATGCTTCAGAAATGTGGAAAATGGTCCGTTTTCAAATGTTTTATTTTTGAACGTCAGTTCACATTTGTAGGTGGATCATCAGTGTTAGAGCTAAAATTAGCATGTTTAAAGTGATTTTCATGCTTCCAGGGGCTCGGGAAGTTAATTAAATACCATTTGGAGGCATTTAATGTTCGAGCAAAAACGGCTGATTTTCGACAAAAGAGATAACACCCCCCCATTACGTCATGCTTCAGAAATGTGGAAAATGGTCCGTTTTCAAATGTTTTATTTTTGAACGTCAGTTCACATTTGTAGGTGGATCATCAGTGTTAGAGCTAAAATTAGCATGTTTAAAGTGATTTTCATGCTTCCAGGGGCCAAAACACAAGATTTATGGAATGGTTAAAAGTGCATGAAAATGGCCAATTTACTCACTCTGAGTTCTCAAAAAGGGTTTCTTCACCCCGGGAAGTTAATTAAATACCATTTGGAGGCATTTAATGTTCGAGCAAAAACGGCTGATTTTCGACAAAAGAGATAACACCCCCCCATTACGTCATGCTTCAGAAATGTGGAAAATGGTCCGTTTTCAAATGTTTTATTTTTGAACGTCAGTTCACATTTGTAGGTGGATCATCAGTGTTAGAGCTAAAATTAGCATGTTTAAAGTGATTTTCATGCTTCCAGGGGCCCAAAACACAAGATTTATGGAATGGTTAAAAGTGCATGAAAATGGCCAATTTACTCACTCTGAGTTCTCAAAAAGGGTTTCTTCACCCCGGGAAGTTAATTAAATACCATTTGGAGGCATTTAATGTTCGAGCAAAAACGGCTGATTTTCGACAAAAGAGATAACACCCCCCCATTACGTCATGCTTCAGAAATGTGGAAAATGGTCCGTTTTCAAATGTTTTATTTTTGAACGTCAGTTCACATTTGTAGGTGGATCATCAGTGTTAGAGCTAAAATTAGCATGTTTAAAGTGATTTTCATGCTTCCAGGGGCCCAAAACACAAGATTTATGGAATGGTTAAAAGTGCATGAAAATGGCCAATTTACTCACTCTGAGTTCTCAAAAAGGGTTTCTTCACCCCGGGAAGTTAATTAAATACCATTTGGAGGCATTTAATGTTCGAGCAAAAACGGCTGATTTTCGACAAAAGAGATAACACCCCCCCATTACGTCATGCTTCAGAAATGTGGAAAATGGTCCGTTTTCAAATGTTTTATTTTTGAACGTCAGTTCACATTTGTAGGTGGATCATCAGTGTTAGAGCTAAAATTAGCATGTTTAAAGTGATTTTCATGCTTCCAGGGGCTCGGGAAGTTAATTAAATACCATTTGGAGGCATTTAATGTTCGAGCAAAAACGGCTGATTTTCGACAAATGAGATAACACCCCCCCATTACGTCATGCTTCAGAAATGTGGAAAATGGTCCGTTTTCAAATGTTTTATTTTTGAACGTCAGTTCACATTTGTAGGTGGATCATCAGTGTTAGAGCTAAAATTAGCATGTTTAAAGTGATTTTCATGCTTCCAGGGTCCCAAAACACAAGATTTATGGAATGGTTAAAAGTGCATGAAAATGGCCAATTTACTCACTCTGAGTTCTCAAAAAGGGTTTCTTCACCCCGGGAAGTTAATTAAATACCATTTGGAGGCATTTAATGTTCGAGCAAAAACGGCTGATTTTCGACAAAAGAGATAACACCCCCCCATTACGTCATGCTTCAGAAATGTGGAAAATGGTCCGTTTTCAAATGTTTTATTTTTGAACGTCAGTTCACATTTGTAGGTGGATCATCAGTGTTAGAGCTAAAATTAGCATGTTTAAAGTGATTTTCATGCTTCCAGGGGCTCGGGAAGTTAATTAAATACCATTTGGAGGCATTTAATGTTCGAGCAAAAACGGCTGATTTTCGACAAAAGAGATAACACCCCCCCATTACGTCATGCTTCAGAAATGTGGAAAATGGTCCGTTTTCAAATGTTTTATTTTTGAACGTCAGTTCACATTTGTAGGTGGATCATCAGTGTTAGAGCTAAAATTAGCATGTTTAAAGTGATTTTCATGCTTCCAGGGGCCCAAAACACAAGATTTATGGAATGGTTAAAAGTGCATGAAAATGGCCAATTTACTCACTCTGAGTTCTCAAAAAGGGTTTCTTCACCCCGGGAAGTTAATTAAATACCATTTGGAGGCATTTAATGTTCGAGCAAAAACGGCTGATTTTCGACAAAAGAGATAACACCCCCCCATTACGTCATGCTTCAGAAATGTGGAAAATGGTCCGTTTTCAAATGTTTTATTTTTGAACGTCCGTTCACATTTGTAGGTGGATCATCAGTGTTAGAGCTAAAATTAGCATGTTTAAAGTGATTTTCATGCTTCCAGGGGCTCGGGAAGTTAATTAAATACCATTTGGAGGCATTTAATGTTCGAGCAAAAACGGCTGATTTTCGACAAAAGAGATAACACCCCCCCATTACGTCATGCTTCAGAAATGTGGAAAATGGTCCGTTTTCAAATGTTTTATTTTTGAACGTCAGTTCACATTTGTAGGTGGATCATCAGTGTTAGAGCTAAAATTAGCATGTTTAAAGTGATTTTCATGCTTCCAGGGGCCCAAAACACAAGATTTATGGAATGGTTAAAAGTGCATGAAAATGGCCAATTTACTCACTCTGAGTTCTCAAAAAGGGTTTCTTCACCCCGGGAAGTTAATTAAATACCATTTGGAGGCATTTAATGTTCGAGCAAAAACGGCTGATTTTCGACAAAAGAGATAACACCCCCCCATTACGTCATGCTTCAGAAATGTGGAAAATGGTCCGTTTTCAAATGTTTTATTTTTGAACGTCAGTTCACATTTGTAGGTGGATCATCAGTGTTAGAGCTAAAATTAGCATGTTTAAAGTGATTTTCATGCTTCCAGGGGCTCGGGAAGTTAATTAAATACCATTTGGAGGCATTTAATGTTCGAGCAAAAACGGCTGATTTTCGACAAAAGAGATAACACCCCCCCATTACGTCATGCTTCAGAAATGTGGAAAATGGTCCGTTTTCAAATGTTTTATTTTTGAACGTCAGTTCACATTTGTAGGTGGATCATCAGTGTTAGAGCTAAAATTAGCATGTTTAAAGTGATTTTCATGCTTCCAGGGGCCCAAAACACAAGATTTATGGAATGGTTAAAAGTGCATGAAAATGGCCAATTTACTCACTCTGAGTTCTCAAAAAGGGTTTCTTCACCCCGGGAAGTTAATTAAATACCATTTGGAGGCATTTAATGTTCGAGCAAAAACGGCTGATTTTCGACAAAAGAGATAACACCCCCCATTACGTCATGCTTCAGAAATGTGGAAAATGGTCCGTTTTCAAATGTTTTATTTTTGAACGTCAGTTCACATTTGTAGGTGGATCATCAGTGTTAGAGCTAAAATTAGCATGTTTAAAGTGATTTTCATGCTTCCAGTGGCCCAAAACACAAGATTTATGGAATGGTTAAAAGTGCATGAAAATGGCCAATTTACTCACTCTGAGTTCTCAAAAGGGGTTTCTTCACCCCGGGAAGTTAATTAAATACCATTTGGAGGCATTTAATGTTCGAGCAAAAACGGCTGATTTTCGACAAAAGAGATAACACCCCCCAATTACGTCATGCTTCAGAAATGTGGAAAATGGTCCGTTTTCAAATGTTTTATTTTTGAACGTCAGTTCACATTTGTAGGTGGATCATCAGTGTTAGAGCTAAAATTAGCATGTTTAAAGTGATTTTCATGCTTCCAGGGGCTCGGGAAGTTAATTAAATACCATTTGGAGGCATTTAATGTTCGAGCAAAAACGGCTGATTTTCGACAAAAGAGATAACACCCCCCCATTACGTCATGCTTCAGAAATGTGGAAAATGGTCCGTTTTCAAATGTTTTATTTTTGAACGTCAGTTCACATTTGTAGGTGGATCATCAGTGTTAGAGCTAAAATTAGCATGTTTAAAGTGATTTTCATGCTTCTTGTGGCCCAAAACACAAGATTTATGGAATGGTTAAAAGTGCATGAAAATGGCCAATTTACTCACTCTGAGTTCTCAAAAAGGGTTTCTTCACCCCGGGAAGTTAATTAAATACCATTTGGAGGCATTTAATGTTAGAGCAAAAACGGCTGATTTTCGACAAAAGAGATAACACCCCCCCATTACGTCATGCTTCAGAAATGTGGAAAATGGTCCGTTTTCAAATGTTTTATTTTTGAACGTCAGTTCACATTTGTAGGTGGATCATCAGTGTTAGAGCTAAAATTAGCATGTTTAAAGTGATTTTCATGCTTCCAGGGGCTCGGGAAGTTAATTAAATACCATTTGGAGGCATTTAATGTTCGAGCAAAAACGGCTGATTTTCGACAAAAGAGATAACACCCCCCCATTACGTCATGCTTCAGAAATGTGGAAAATGGTCCGTTTTCAAATGTTTTATTTTTGAACGTCAGTTCACATTTGTAGGTGGATCATCAGTGTTAGAGCTAAAATTAGCATGTTTAAAGTGATTTTCATGCTTCCAGGGGCCCAAAACACAAGATTTATGGAATGGTTAAAAGTGCATGAAAATGGCCAATTTACTCACTCTGAGTTCTCAAAAAGGGTTTCTTCACCCCGGGAAGTTAATTAAATACCATTTGGAGGCATTTAATGTTCGAGCAAAAACGGCTGATTTTCGACAAAAGAGATAACACCCCCCCATTACGTCATGCTTCAGAAATGTGGAAAATGGTCCGTTTTCAAATGTTTTATTTTTGAACGTCAGTTCACATTTGTAGGTGGATCATCAGTGTTAGAGCTAAAATTAGCATGTTTAAAGTGATTTTCATGCTTCCAGGGTCCCAAAACACAAGATTTATGGAATGGTTAAAAGTGCATGAAAATGGCCAATTTACTCACTCTGAGTTCTCAAAAAGGGTTTCTTCACCCCGGGAAGTTAATTAAATACCATTTGGAGGCATTTAATGTTCGAGCAAAAACGGCTGATTTTCGACAAAAGAGATAACACCCCCCCATTACGTCATGCTTCAGAAATGTGGAAAATGGTCCGTTTTCAAATGTTTTATTTTTGAACGTCAGTTCACATTTGTAGGTGGATCATCAGTGTTAGAGCTAAAATTAGCATGTTTAAAGTGATTTTCATGCTTCCAGGGGCTCGGGAAGTTAATTAAATACCATTTGGAGGCATTTAATGTTCGAGCAAAAACGGCTGATTTTCGACAAAAGAGATAACACCCCCCCATTACGTCATGCTTCAGAAATGTGGAAAATGGTCCGTTTTCAAATGTTTTATTTTTGAACGTCAGTTCACATTTGTAGGTGGATCATCAGTGTTAGAGCTAAAATTAGCATGTTTAAAGTGATTTTCATGCTTCCAGGGGCCCAAAACACAAGATTTATGGAATGGTTAAAAGTGCATGAAAATGGCCAATTTACTCACTCTGAGTTCTCAAAAAGGGTTTCTTCACCCCGGGAAGTTAATTAAATACCATTTGGAGGCATTTAATGTTCGAGCAAAAACGGCTGATTTTCGACAAAAGAGATAACACCCCCCCATTACGTCATGCTTCAGAAATGTGGAAAATGGTCCGTTTTCAAATGTTTTATTTTTGAACGTCAGTTCACATTTGTAGGTGGATCATCAGTGTTAGAGCTAAAATTAGCATGTTTAAAGTGATTTTCATGCTTCCAGGGGCCCAAAACACAAGATTTATGGAATGGTTAAAAGTGCATGAAAATGGCCAATTTACTCACTCTGAGTTCTCAAAAAGGGTTTCTTCACCCCGGGAAGTTAATTAAATACCATTTGGAGGCATTTAATGTTCGAGCAAAAACGGCTGATTTTCGACAAAAGAGATAACACCCCCCCATTACGTCATGCTTCAGAAATGTGGAAAATGGTCCGTTTTCAAATGTTTTATTTTTGAACGTCAGTTCACATTTGTAGGTGGATCATCAGTGTTAGAGCTAAAATTAGCATGTTTAAAGTGATTTTCATGCTTCCAGGGGCCCAAAACACAAGATTTATGGAATGGTTAAAAGTGCATGAAAATGGCCAATTTACTCACTCTGAGTTCTCAAAAAGGGTTTCTTCACCCCGGGAAGTTAATTAAATACCATTTGGAGGCATTTAATGTTCGAGCAAAAACGGCTGATTTTCGACAAAAGAGATAACACCCCCCCATTACGTCATGCTTCAGAAATGTGGAAAATGGTCCGTTTTCAAATGTTTTATTTTTGAACGTCAGTTCACATTTGTAGGTGGATCATCAGTGTTAGAGCTAAAATTAGCATGTTTAAAGTGATTTTCATGCTTCCAGGGGCCCAAAACACAAGATTTATGGAATGGTTAAAAGTGCATGAAAATGGCCAATTTACTCACTCTGAGTTCTCAAAAAGGGTTTCTTCACCCCGGGAAGTTAATTAAATACCATTTGGAGGCATTTAATGTTCGAGCAAAAACGGCTGATTTTCGACAAAAGAGATAACACCCCCCCATTACGTCATGCTTCAGAAATGTGGAAAATGGTCCGTTTTCAAATGTTTTATTTTTGAACGTCAGTTCACATTTGTAGGTGGATCATCAGTGTTAGAGCTAAAATTAGCATGTTTAAAGTGATTTTCATGCTTCCAGGGGCTCGGGAAGTTAATTAAATACCATTTGGAGGCATTTAATGTTCGAGCAAAAACGGCTGATTTTCGACAAAAGAGATAACACCCCCCCATTACGTCATGCTTCAGAAATGTGGAAAATGGTCCGTTTTCAAATGTTTTATTTTTGAACGTCAGTTCACATTTGTAGGTGGATCATCAGTGTTAGAGCTAAAATTAGCATGTTTAAAGTGATTTTCATGCTTCCAGGGGCCCAAAACACAAGATTTATGGAATGGTTAAAAGTGCATGAAAATGGCCAATTTACTCACTCTGAGTTCTCAAAAAGGGTTTCTTCACCCCGGGAAGTTAATTAAATACCATTTGGAGGCATTTAATGTTCGAGCAAAAACGGCTGATTTTCGACAAAAGAGATAACACCCCCCCATTACGTCATGCTTCAGAAATGTGGAAAATGGTCCGTTTTCAAATGTTTTATTTTTGAACGTCAGTTCACATTTGTAGGTGGATCATCAGTGTTAGAGCTAAAATTAGCATGTTTAAAGTGATTTTCATGCTTCCAGGGTCCCAAAACACAAGATTTATGGAATGGTTAAAAGTGCATGAAAATGGCCAATTTACTCACTCTGAGTTCTCAAAAAGGGTTTCTTCACCCCGGGAAGTTAATTAAATACCATTTGGAGGCATTTAATGTTCGAGCAAAAACGGCTGATTTTCGACAAAAGAGATAACACCCCCCCATTACGTCATGCTTCAGAAATGTGGAAAATGGTCCGTTTTCAAATGTTTTATTTTTGAACGTCAGTTCACATTTGTAGGTGGATCATCAGTGTTAGAGCTAAAATTAGCATGTTTAAAGTGATTTTCATGCTTCCAGGGGCTCGGGAAGTTAATTAAATACCATTTGGAGGCATTTAATGTTCGAGCAAAAACGGCTGATTTTCGACAAAAGAGATAACACCCCCCCATTACGTCATGCTTCAGAAATGTGGAAAATGGTCCGTTTTCAAATGTTTTATTTTTGAACGTCAGTTCACATTTGTAGGTGGATCATCAGTGTTAGAGCTAAAATTAGCATGTTTAAAGTGATTTTCATGCTTCCAGGGGCCCAAAACACAAGATTTATGGAATGGTTAAAAGTGCATGAAAATGGCCAATTTACTCACTCTGAGTTCTCAAAAAGGGTTTCTTCACCCCGGGAAGTTAATTAAATACCATTTGGAGGCATTTAATGTTCGAGCAAAAACGGCTGATTTTCGACAAAAGAGATAACACCCCCCCATTACGTCATGCTTCAGAAATGTGGAAAATGGTCCGTTTTCAAATGTTTTATTTTTGAACGTCAGTTCACATTTGTAGGTGGATCATCAGTGTTAGAGCTAAAATTAGCATGTTTAAAGTGATTTTCATGCTTCCAGGGGCTCGGGAAGTTAATTAAATACCATTTGGAGGCATTTAATGTTCGAGCAAAAACGGCTGATTTTCGACAAAAGAGATAACACCCCCCCATTACGTCATGCTTCAGAAATGTGGAAAATGGTCCGTTTTCAAATG
Organism: Lissotriton vulgaris; assembly: GCF_964263255.1. NCBI lineage: Eukaryota > Metazoa > Chordata > Amphibia > Caudata > Salamandridae > Lissotriton > Lissotriton vulgaris. The sequence goes on along the minus strand of NW_028240665.1, from coordinate 65,374 downwards.
TTTTATTTTTGAACGTCAGTTCACATTTGTAGGTGGATCATCAGTGTTAGAGCTAAAATTAGCATGTTTAAAGTGATTTTCATGCTTCCAGGGGCCCAAAACACAAGATTTATGGAATGGTTAAAAGTGCATGAAAATGGCCAATTTACTCACTCTGAGTTCTCAAAAAGGGTTTCTTCACCCCGGGAAGTTAATTAAATACCATTTGGAGGCATTTAATGTTCGAGCAAAAACGGCTGATTTTCGACAAAAGAGATAACACCCCCCCATTACGTCATGCTTCAGAAATGTGGAAAATGGTCCGTTTTCAAATGTTTTATTTTTGAACGTCAGTTCACATTTGTAGGTGGATCATCAGTGTTAGAGCTAAAATTAGCATGTTTAAAGTGATTTTCATGCTTCCAGGGGCTCGGGAAGTTAATTAAATACCATTTGGAGGCATTTAATGTTCGAGCAAAAACGGCTGATTTTCGACAAAAGAGATAACACCCCCCCATTACGTCATGCTTCAGAAATGTGGAAAATGGTCCGTTTTCAAATGTTTTATTTTTGAACGTCAGTTCACATTTGTAGGTGGATCATCAGTGTTAGAGCTAAAATTAGCATGTTTAAAGTGATTTTCATGCTTCCAGGGGCCCAAAACACAAGATTTATGGAATGGTTAAAAGTGCATGAAAATGGCCAATTTACTCACTCTGAGTTCTCAAAAAGGGTTTCTTCACCCCGGGAAGTTAATTAAATACCATTTGGAGGCATTTAATGTTCGAGCAAAAACGGCTGATTTTCGACAAAAGAGATAACACCCCCCATTACGTCATGCTTCAGAAATGTGGAAAATGGTCCGTTTTCAAATGTTTTATTTTTGAACGTCAGTTCACATTTGTAGGTGGATCATCAGTGTTAGAGCTAAAATTAGCATGTTTAAAGTGATTTTCATGCTTCCAGGGGCCCAAAACACAAGATTTATGGAATGGTTAAAAGTGCATGAAAATGGCCAATTTACTCACTCTGAGTTCTCAAAAGGGGTTTCTTCACCCCGGGAAGTTAATTAAATACCATTTGGAGGCATTTAATGTTCGAGCAAAAACGGCTGATTTTCGACAAAAGAGATAACACCCCCCAATTACGTCATGCTTCAGAAATGTGGAAAATGGTCCGTTTTCAAATGTTTTATTTTTGAACGTCAGTTCACATTTGTAGGTGGATCATCAGTGTTAGAGCTAAAATTAGCATGTTTAAAGTGATTTTCATGCTTCCAGGGGCTCGGGAAGTTAATTAAATACCATTTGGAGGCATTTAATGTTCGAGCAAAAACGGCTGATTTTCGACAAAAGAGATAACACCCCCCCATTACGTCATGCTTCAGAAATGTGGAAAATGGTCCGTTTTCAAATGTTTTATTTTTGAACGTCAGTTCACATTTGTAGGTGGATCATCAGTGTTAGAGCTAAAATTAGCATGTTTAAAGTGATTTTCATGCTTCTTGTGGCCCAAAACACAAGATTTATGGAATGGTTAAAAGTGCATGAAAATGGCCAATTTACTCACTCTGAGTTCTCAAAAAGGGTTTCTTCACCCCGGGAAGTTAATTAAATACCATTTGGAGGCATTTAATGTTAGAGCAAAAACGGCTGATTTTCGACAAAAGAGATAACACCCCCCCATTACGTCATGCTTCAGAAATGTGGAAAATGGTCCGTTTTCAAATGTTTTATTTTTGAACGTCAGTTCACATTTGTAGGTGGATCATCAGTGTTAGAGCTAAAATTAGCATGTTTAAAGTGATTTTCATGCTTCCAGGGGCTCGGGAAGTTAATTAAATACCATTTGGAGGCATTTAATGTTCGAGCAAAAACGGCTGATTTTCGACAAAAGAGATAACACCCCCCCATTACGTCATGCTTCAGAAATGTGGAAAATGGTCCGTTTTCAAATGTTTTATTTTTGAACGTCAGTTCACATTTGTAGGTGGATCATCAGTGTTAGAGCTAAAATTAGCATGTTTAAAGTGATTTTCATGCTTCCAGGGGCCCAAAACACAAGATTTATGGAATGGTTAAAAGTGCATGAAAATGGCCAATTTACTCACTCTGAGTTCTCAAAAAGGGTTTCTTCACCCCGGGAAGTTAATTAAATACCATTTGGAGGCATTTAATGTTCGAGCAAAAACGGCTGATTTTCGACAAAAGAGATAACACCCCCCCATTACGTCATGCTTCAGAAATGTGGAAAATGGTCCGTTTTCAAATGTTTTATTTTTGAACGTCAGTTCACATTTGTAGGTGGATCATCAGTGTTAGAGCTAAAATTAGCATGTTTAAAGTGATTTTCATGCTTCCAGGGTCCCAAAACACAAGATTTATGGAATGGTTAAAAGTGCATGAAAATGGCCAATTTACTCACTCTGAGTTCTCAAAAAGGGTTTCTTCACCCCGGGAAGTTAATTAAATACCATTTGGAGGCATTTAATGTTCGAGCAAAAACGGCTGATTTTCGACAAAAGAGATAACACCCCCCCATTACGTCATGCTTCAGAAATGTGGAAAATGGTCCGTTTTCAAATGTTTTATTTTTGAACGTCAGTTCACATTTGTAGGTGGATCATCAGTGTTAGAGCTAAAATTAGCATGTTTAAAGTGATTTTCATGCTTCCAGGGGCTCGGGAAGTTAATTAAATACCATTTGGAGGCATTTAATGTTCGAGCAAAAACGGCTGATTTTCGACAAAAGAGATAACACCCCCCCATTACGTCATGCTTCAGAAATGTGGAAAATGGTCCGTTTTCAAATGTTTTATTTTTGAACGTCAGTTCACATTTGTAGGTGGATCATCAGTGTTAGAGCTAAAATTAGCATGTTTAAAGTGATTTTCATGCTTCCAGGGGCCCAAAACACAAGATTTATGGAATGGTTAAAAGTGCATGAAAATGGCCAATTTACTCACTCTGAGTTCTCAAAAAGGGTTTCTTCACCCCGGGAAGTTAATTAAATACCATTTGGAGGCATTTAATGTTCGAGCAAAAACGGCTGATTTTCGACAAAAGAGATAACACCCCCCCATTACGTCATGCTTCAGAAATGTGGAAAATGGTCCGTTTTCAAATGTTTTATTTTTGAACGTCAGTTCACATTTGTAGGTGGATCATCAGTGTTAGAGCTAAAATTAGCATGTTTAAAGTGATTTTCATGCTTCCAGGGGCCCAAAACACAAGATTTATGGAATGGTTAAAAGTGCATGAAAATGGCCAATTTACTCACTCTGAGTTCTCAAAAAGGGTTTCTTCACCCCGGGAAGTTAATTAAATACCATTTGGAGGCATTTAATGTTCGAGCAAAAACGGCTGATTTTCGACAAAAGAGATAACACCCCCCCATTACGTCATGCTTCAGAAATGTGGAAAATGGTCCGTTTTCAAATGTTTTATTTTTGAACGTCAGTTCACATTTGTAGGTGGATCATCAGTGTTAGAGCTAAAATTAGCATGTTTAAAGTGATTTTCATGCTTCCAGGGGCCCAAAACACAAGATTTATGGAATGGTTAAAAGTGCATGAAAATGGCCAATTTACTCACTCTGAGTTCTCAAAAAGGGTTTCTTCACCCCGGGAAGTTAATTAAATACCATTTGGAGGCATTTAATGTTCGAGCAAAAACGGCTGATTTTCGACAAAAGAGATAACACCCCCCCATTACGTCATGCTTCAGAAATGTGGAAAATGGTCCGTTTTCAAATGTTTTATTTTTGAACGTCAGTTCACATTTGTAGGTGGATCATCAGTGTTAGAGCTAAAATTAGCATGTTTAAAGTGATTTTCATGCTTCCAGGGGCCCAAAACACAAGATTTATGGAATGGTTAAAAGTGCATGAAAATGGCCAATTTACTCACTCTGAGTTCTCAAAAAGGGTTTCTTCACCCCGGGAAGTTAATTAAATACCATTTGGAGGCATTTAATGTTCGAGCAAAAACGGCTGATTTTCGACAAAAGAGATAACACCCCCCCATTTCGTCATGCTTCAGAAATGTGGAAAATGGTCCGTTTTCAAATGTTTTATTTTTGAACGTCAGTTCACATTTGTAGGTGGATCATCAGTGTTAGAGCTAAAATTAGCATGTTTAAAGTGATTTTCATGCTTCCAGGGGCTCGGGAAGTTAATTAAATACCATTTGGAGGCATTTAATGTTCGAGCAAAAACGGCTGATTTTCGACAAAAGAGATAACACCCCCCCATTACGTCATGCTTCAGAAATGTGGAAAATGGTCCGTTTTCAAATGTTTTATTTTTGAACGTCAGTTCACATTTGTAGGTGGATCATCAGTGTTAGAGCTAAAATTAGCGTGTTTAAAGTGATTTTCATGCTTCCAGGGGCCCAAAACACAAGATTTATGGAATGGTTAAAAGTGCATGAAAATGGCCAATTTACTCACTCTGAGTTCTCAAAAAGGGTTTCTTCACCCCGGGAAGTTAATTAAATACCATTTGGAGGCATTTAATGTTCGAGCAAAAACGGCTGATTTTCGACAAAAGAGATAACACCCCCCCATTACGTCATGCTTCAGAAATGTGGAAAATGGTCCGTTTTCAAATGTTTTATTTTTGAACGTCAGTTCACATTTGTAGGTGGATCATCAGTGTTAGAGCTAAAATTAGCATGTTTAAAGTGATTTTCATGCTTCCAGGGGCCCAAAACACAAGATTTATGGAATGGTTAAAAGTGCATGAAAATGGCCAATTTACTCACTCTGAGTTCTCAAAAAGGGTTTCTTCACCCCGGGAAGTTAATTAAATACCATTTGGAGGCATTTAATGTTCGAGCAAAAACGGCTGATTTTCGACAAAAGAGATAACACCCCCCCATTACGTCATGCTTCAGAAATGTGGAAAATGGTCCGTTTTCAAATGTTTTATTTTTGAACGTCAGTTCACATTTGTAGGTGGATCATCAGTGTTAGAGCTAAAATTAGCAGGTTTAAAGTGATTTTCATGCTTCCAGGGGCTCGGGAAGTTAATTAAATACCATTTGGAGGCATTTAATGTTCGAGCAAAAACGGCTGATTTTCGACAAAAGAGATAACACCCCCCCATTACGTCATGCTTCAGAAATGTGGAAAATGGTCCGTTTTCAAATGTTTTATTTTTGAACGTCAGTTCACATTTGTAGGTGGATCATCAGTGTTAGAGCTAAAATTAGCATGTTTAAAGTGATTTTCATGCTTCCAGGGGCCCAAAACACAAGATTTATGGAATGGTTAAAAGTGCATGAAAATGGCCAATTTACTCACTCTGAGTTCTCAAAAAGGGTTTCTTCACCCCGGGAAGTTAATTAAATACCATTTGGAGGCATTTAATGTTCGAGCAAAAACGGCTGATTTTCGACAAAAGAGATAACACCCCCCCATTACGTCATGCTTCAGAAATGTGGAAAATGGTCCGTTTTCAAATGTTTTATTTTTGAACGTCAGTTCACATTTGTAGGTGGATCATCAGTGTTAGAGCTAAAATTAGCATGTTTAAAGTGATTTTCATGCTTCCAGGGGCCCAAAACACAAGATTTATGGAATGGTTAAAAGTGCATGAAAATGGCCAATTTACTCACTCTGAGTTCTCATAAAGGGTTTCTTCACCCCGGGAAGTTAATTAAATACCATTTGGAGGCATTTAATGTTCGAGCAAAAACGGCTGATTTTCGACAAAAGAGATAACACCCCCCCATTACGTCATGCTTCAGAAATGTGGAAAATGGTCCGTTTTCAAATGTTTTATTTTTGAACGTCAGTTCACATTTGTAGGTGGATCATCAGTGTTAGAGCTAAAATTAGCATGTTTAAAGTGATTTTCATGCTTCCAGGGGCTCGGGAAGTTAATTAAATACCATTTGGAGGCATTTAATGTTCGAGCAAAAACGGCTGATTTTCGACAAAAGAGATAACACCCCCCCATTACGTCATGCTTCAGAAATGTGGAAAATGGTCCGTTTTCAAATGTTTTATTTTTGAACGTCAGTTCACATTTGTAGGTGGATCATCAGTGTTAGAGCTAAAATTAGCATGTTTAAAGTGATTTTCATGCTTCCAGGGGCTCGGGAAGTTAATTAAATACCATTTGGAGGCATTTAATGTTCGAGCAAAAACGGCTGATTTTCGACAAAAGAGATAACACCCCCCCATTACGTCATGCTTCAGAAATGTGGAAAATGGTCAGTTTTCAAATGTTTTATTTTTGAACGTCAGTTCACATTTGTAGGTGGATCATCAGTGTTAGAGCTAAAATTAGCATGTTTAAAGTGATTTTCATGCTTCCAGGGGCCCAAAACACAAGATTTATGGAATGGTTAAAAGTGCATGAAAATGGCCAATTTACTCACTCTGAGTTCTCAAAAAGGGTTTCTTCACCCCGGGAAGTTAATTAAATACCATTTGGAGGCATTTAATGTTCGAGCAAAAACGGCTGATTTTCGACAAAAGAGATAACACCCCCCCATTACGTCATGCTTCAGAAATGTGGAAAATGGTCTGTTTTCAAATGTTTTATTTTTGAACGTCAGTTCACATTTGTAGGTGGATCATCAGTGTTAGAGCTAAAATTAGCATGTTTAAAGTGATTTTCATGCTTCCAGGGGCTCGGGAAGTTAATTAAATACCATTTGGAGGCATTTAATGTTCGAGCAAAAACGGCTGATTTTCGACAAAAGAGATAACACCCCCCCATTACGTCATGCTTCAGAAATGTGGAAAATGGTCCGTTTTCAAATGTTTTATTTTTGAACGTCAGTTCACATTTGTAGGTGGATCATCAGTGTTAGAGCTAAAATTAGCATGTTTAAAGTGATTTTCATGCTTCCAGGGGCTCGGGAAGTTAATTAAATACCATTTGGAGGCATTTAATGTTCGAGCAAAAACGGCTGATTTTCGACAAAAGAGATAACACCCCCCCATTACGTCATGCTTCAGAAATGTGGAAAATGGTCCGTTTTCAAATGTTTTATTTTTGAACGTCAGTTCACATTTGTAGGTGGATCATCAGTGTTAGAGCTAAAATTAGCATGTTTAAAGTGATTTTCATGCTTCCAGGGGCTCGGGAAGTTAATTAAATACCATTTGGAGGCATTTAATGTTCGAGCAAAAACGGCTGATTTTCGACAAAAGAGATAACACCCCCCCATTACGTCATGCTTCAGAAATGTGGAAAATGGTCCGTTTTCAAATGTTTTATTTTTGAACGTCAGTTCACATTTGTAGGTGGATCATCAGTGTTAGAGCTAAAATTAGCATGTTTAAAGTGATTTTCATGCTTCCAGGGGCCCAAAACACAAGATTTATGGAATGGTTAAAAGTGCATGAAAATGGCCAATTTACTCACTCTGAGTTCTCAAAAAGGGTTTCTTCACCCCGGGAAGTTAATTAAATACCATTTGGAGGCATTTAATGTTCGAGCAAAAACGGCTGATTTTCGACAAAAGAGATAACACCCCCCCATTACGTCATGCTTCAGAAATGTGGAAAATGGTCCGTTTTCAAATGTTTTATTTTTGAACGTCAGTTCACATTTGTAGGTGGATCATCAGTGTTAGAGCTAAAATTAGCATGTTTAAAGTGATTTTCATGCTTCCAGGGGCTCGGGAAGTTAATTAAATACCATTTGGAGGCATTTAATGTTCGAGCAAAAACGGCTGATTTTCGACAAAAGAGATAACACCCCCCCATTACGTCATGCTTCAGAAATGTGGAAAATGGTCCGTTTTCAAATGTTTTATTTTTGAACGTCAGTTCACATTTGTAGGTGGATCATCAGTGTTAGAGCTAAAATTAGCATGTTTAAAGTGATTTTCATGCTTCCAGGGGCTCTGGAAGTTAATTAAATACCATTTGGAGGCATTTAATGTTCGAGCAAAAACGGCTGATTTTCGACAAAAGAGATAACACCCCCCCATTACGTCATGCTTCAGAAATGTGGAAAATGGTCCGTTTTCAAATGTTTTATTTTTGAACGTCAGTTCACATTTGTAGGTGGATCATCAGTGTTAGAGCTAAAATTAGCATGTTTAAAGTGATTTTCATGCTTCCAGGGGCCCAAAACACAAGATTTATGGAATGGTTAAAAGTGCATGAAAATGGCCAATTTACTCACTCTGAGTTCTCAAAAAGGGTTTCTTCACCCCGGGAAGTTAATTAAATACCATTTGGAGGCATTTAATGTTCGAGCAAAAACGGCTGATTTTCGACAAAAGAGATAACACCCCCCCATTACGTCATGCTTCAGAAATGTGGAAAATGGTCCGTTTTCAAATGTTTTATTTTTGAACGTCAGTTCACATTTGTAGGTGGATCATCAGTGTTAGAGCTAAAATTAGCATGTTTAAAGTGATTTTCATGCTTCCAGGGTCCCAAAACACAAGATTTATGGAATGGTTAAAAGTGCATGAAAATGGCCAATTTACTCACTCTGAGTTCTCAAAAAGGGTTTCTTCACCCCGGGAAGTTAATTAAATACCATTTGGAGGCATTTAATGTTCGAGCAAAAACGGCTGATTTTCGACAAAAGAGATAACACCCCCCCATTACGTCATGCTTCAGAAATGTGGAAAATGGTCCGTTTTCAAATGTTTTATTTTTGAACGTCAGTTCACATTTGTAGGTGGATCATCAGTGTTAGAGCTAAAATTAGCATGTTTAAAGTGATTTTCATGCTTCCAGGGGCTCGGGAAGTTAATTAAATACCATTTGGAGGCATTTAATGTTCGAGCAAAAACGGCTGATTTTCGACAAAAGAGATAACACCCCCCCATTACGTCATGCTTCAGAAATGTGGAAAATGGTCCGTTTTCAAATGTTTTATTTTTGAACGTCAGTTCACATTTGTAGGTGGATCATCAGTGTTAGAGCTAAAATTAGCATGTTTAAAGTGATTTTCATGCTTCCAGGGGCCCAAAACACAAGATTTATGGAATGGTTAAAAGTGCATGAAAATGGCCAATTTACTCACTCTGAGTTCTCAAAAAGGGTTTCTTCACCCCGGGAAGTTAATTAAATACCATTTGGAGGCATTTAATGTTCGAGCAAAAACGGCTGATTTTCGACAAAAGAGATAACACCCCCCCATTACGTCATGCTTCAGAAATGTGGAAAATGGTCCGTTTTCAAATGTTTTATTTTTGAACGTCAGTTCACATTTGTAGGTGGATCATCAGTGTTAGAGCTAAAATTAGCATGTTTAAAGTGATTTTCATGCTTCCAGGGGCCCAAAACACAAGATTTATGGAATGGTTAAAAGTGCATGAAAATGGCCAATTTACTCACTCTGAGTTCTCAAAAAGGGTTTCTTCACCCCGGGAAGTTAATTAAATACCATTTGGAGGCATTTAATGTTCGAGCAAAAACGGCTGATTTTCGACAAAAGAGATAACACCCCCCCATTACGTCATGCTTCAGAAATGTGGAAAATGGTCCGTTTTCAAATGTTTTATTTTTGAACGTCAGTTCACATTTGTAGGTGGATCATCAGTGTTAGAGCTAAAATTAGCATGTTTAAAGTGATTTTCATGCTTCCAGGGGCCCAAAACACAAGATTTATGGAATGGTTAAAAGTGCATGAAAATGGCCAATTTACTCACTCTGAGTTCTCAAAAAGGGTTTCTTCACCCCGGGAAGTTAATTAAATACCATTTGGAGGCATTTAATGTTCGAGCAAAAACAGCTGATTTTCGACAAAAGAGATAACACCCCCCCATTACGTCATGCTTCAGAAATGTGGAAAATGGTCCGTTTTCAAATGTTTTATTTTTGAACGTCAGTTCACATTTGTAGGTGGATCATCAGTGTTAGAGCTAAAATTAGCATGTTTAAAGTGATTTTCATGCTTCCAGGGGCCCAAAACACAAGATTTATGGAATGGTTAAAAGTGCATGAAAATGGCCAATTTACTCACTCTGAGTTCTCAAAAAGGGTTTCTTCACCCCGGGAAGTTAATTAAATACCATTTGGAGGCATTTAATGTTCGAGCAAAAACGGCTGATTTTCGACAAAAGAGATAACACCCCCCCATTTCGTCATGCTTCAGAAATGTGGAAAATGGTCCGTTTTCAAATGTTTTATTTTTGAACGTCAGTTCACATTTGTAGGTGGATCATCAGTGTTAGAGCTAAAATTAGCATGTTTAAAGTGATTTTCATGCTTCCAGGGGCTCGGGAAGTTAATTAAATACCATTTGGAGGCATTTAATGTTCGAGCAAAAACGGCTGATTTTCGACAAAAGAGATAACACCCCCCCATTACGTCATGCTTCAGAAATGTGGAAAATGGTCCGTTTTCAAATGTTTTATTTTTGAACGTCAGTTCACATTTGTAGGTGGATCATCAGTGTTAGAGCTAAAATTAGCGTGTTTAAAGTGATTTTCATGCTTCCAGGGGCCCAAAACACAAGATTTATGGAATGGTTAAAAGTGCATGAAAATGGCCAATTTACTCACTCTGAGTTCTCAAAAAGGGTTTCTTCACCCCGGGAAGTTAATTAAATACCATTTGGAGGCATTTAATGTTCGAGCAAAAACGGCTGATTTTCGACAAAAGAGATAACACCCCCCCATTACGTCATGCTTCAGAAATGTGGAAAATGGTCCGTTTTCAAATGTTTTATTTTTGAACGTCAGTTCACATTTGTAGGTGGATCATCAGTGTTAGAGCTAAAATTAGCATGTTTAAAGTGATTTTCATGCTTCCAGGGGCCCAAAACACAAGATTTATGGAATGGTTAAAAGTGCATGAAAATGGCCAATTTACTCACTCTGAGTTCTCAAAAAGGGTTTCTTCACCCCGGGAAGTTAATTAAATACCATTTGGAGGCATTTAATGTTCGAGCAAAAACGGCTGATTTTCGACAAAAGAGATAACACCCCCCCATTACGTCATGCTTCAGAAATGTGGAAAATGGTCCGTTTTCAAATGTTTTATTTTTGCACGTCAGTTCACATTTGTAGGTGGATCATCAGTGTTAGAGCTAAAATTAGCATGTTTAAAGTGATGTTCATGCTTCCAGGGGCCCAAAACACAAGATTTATGGAATGGTTAAAAGTGCATGAAAATGGCCAATTTACTCACTCTGAGTTCTCAAAAAGGGTTTCTTCACCCCGGGAAGTTAATTAAATACCATTTGGAGGCATTTAATGTTCGAGCAAAAACGGCTGATTTTCGACAAAAGAGATAACACCCCCCCATTACGTCATGCTTCAGAAATGTGGAAAATGGCCCGTTTTCAAATGTTTTATTTTTGAACGTCAGTTCACATTTGTAGGTGGATCATCAGTGTTAGAGCTAAAATTAGCATGTTTAAAGTGATTTTCATGCTTCCAGGGGCCCAAAACACAAGATTTATGGAATGGTTAAAAGTGCATGAAAATGGCCAATTTACTCACTCTGAGTTCTCAAAAAGGGTTTCTTCACCCCGGGAAGTTAATTAAATACCATTTGGAGGCATTTAATGTTCGAGCAAAAACGGCTGATTTTCGACAAAAGAGATAACACCCCCCCATTACGTCATGCTTCAGAAATGTGGAAAATGGTCCGTTTTCAAATGTTTTATTTTTGAACGTCAGTTCACATTTGTAGGTGGATCATCAGTGTTAGAGCTAAAATTAGCAGGTTTAAAGTGATTTTCATGCTTCCAGGGGCCCAAAACACAAGATTTATGGAATGGTTAAAAGTGCATGAAAATGGCCAATTTACTCACTCTGAGTTCTCAAAAAGGGTTTCTTCACCCCGGGAAGTTAATTAAATACCATTTGGAGGCATTTAATGTTCGAGCAAAAACGGCTGATTTTCGACAAAAGAGATAACACCCCCCCATTACGTCATGCTTCAGAAATGTGGAAAATGGTCCGTTTTCAAATGTTTTATTTTTGAACGTCAGTTCACATTTGTAGGTGGATCATCAGTGTTAGAGCTAAAATTAGCATGTTTAAAGTGATTTTCATGCTTCCAGGGGCCCAAAACACAAGATTTATGGAATGGTTAAAAGTGCATGAAAATGGCCAATTTACTCACTCTGAGTTCTCATAAAGGGTTTCTTCACCCCGGGAAGTTAATTAAATACCATTTGGAGGCATTTAATGTTCGAGCAAAAACGGCTGATTTTCGACAAAAGAGATAACACCCCCCCATTACGTCATGCTTCAGAAATGTGGAAAATGGTCCGTTTTCAAATGTTTTATTTTTGAACGTCAGTTCACATTTGTAGGTGGATCATCAGTGTTAGAGCTAAAATTAGCATGTTTAAAGTGATTTTCATGCTTCCAGGGGCTCGGGAAGTTAATTAAATACCATTTGGAGGCATTTAATGTTCGAGCAAAAACGGCTGATTTTCGACAAAAGAGATAACACCCCCCCATTACGTCATGCTTCAGAAATGTGGAAAATGGTCCGTTTTCAAATGTTTTATTTTTGAACGTCAGTTCACATTTGTAGGTGGATCATCAGTGTTAGAGCTAAAATTAGCATGTTTAAAGTGATTTTCATGCTTCCAGGGGCTCGGGAAGTTAATTAAATACCATTTGGAGGCATTTAATGTTCGAGCAAAAACGGCTGATTTTCGACAAAAGAGATAACACCCCCCCATTACGTCATGCTTCAGAAATGTGGAAAATGGTCAGTTTTCAAATGTTTTATTTTTGAACGTCAGTTCACATTTGTAGGTGGATCATCAGTGTTAGAGCTAAAATTAGCATGTTTAAAGTGATTTTCATGCTTCCAGGGGCCCAAAACACAAGATTTATGGAATGGTTAAAAGTGCATGAAAATGGCCAATTTACTCACTCTGAGTTCTCAAAAAGGGTTTCTTCACCCCGGGAAGTTAATTAAATACCATTTGGAGGCATTTAATGTTCGAGCAAAAACGGCTGATTTTCGACAAAAGAGATAACACCCCCCCATTACGTCATGCTTCAGAAATGTGGAAAATGGTCCGTTTTCAAATGTTTTATTTTTGAACGTCAGTTCACATTTGTAGGTGGATCATCAGTGTTAGAGCTAAAATTAGCATGTTTAAAGTGATTTTCATGCTTCCAGGGGCTCGGGAAGTTAATTAAATACCATTTGGAGGCATTTAATGTTCGAGCAAAAACGGCTGATTTTCGACAAAAGAGATAACACCCCCCCATTACGTCATGCTTCAGAAATGTGGAAAATGGTCCGTTTTCAAATGTTTTATTTTTGAACGTCAGTTCACATTTGTAGGTGGATCATCAGTGTTAGAGCTAAAATTAGCATGTTTAAAGTGATTTTCATGCTTCCAGGGGCTCGGGAAGTTAATTAAATACCATTTGGAGGCATTTAATGTTCGAGCAAAAACGGCTGATTTTCGACAAAAGAGATAACACCCCCCCATTACGTCATGCTTCAGAAATGTGGAAAATGGTCCGTTTTCAAATGTTTTATTTTTGAACGTCAGTTCACATTTGTAGGTGGATCATCAGTGTTAGAGCTAAAATTAGCATGTTTAAAGTGATTTTCATGCTTCCAGGGGCTCGGGAAGTTAATTAAATACCATTTGGAGGCATTTAATGTTCGAGCAAAAACGGCTGATTTTCGACAAAAGAGATAACACCCCCCCATTACGTCATGCTTCAGAAATGTGGAAAATGGTCCGTTTTCAAATGTTTTATTTTTGAACGTCAGTTCACATTTGTAGGTGGATCATCAGTGTTAGAGCTAAAATTAGCATGTTTAAAGTGATTTTCATGCTTCCAGGGGCCCAAAACACAAGATTTATGGAATGGTTAAAAGTGCATGAAAATGGCCAATTTACTCACTCTGAGTTCTCAAAAAGGGTTTCTTCACCCCGGGAAGTTAATTAAATACCATTTGGAGGCATTTAATGTTCGAGCAAAAACGGCTGATTTTCGACAAAAGAGATAACACCCCCCCATTACGTCATGCTTCAGAAATGTGGAAAATGGTCCGTTTTCAAATGTTTTATTTTTGAACGTCAGTTCACATTTGTAGGTGGATCATCAGTGTTAGAGCTAAAATTAGCATGTTTAAAGTGATTTTCATGCTTCCAGGGGCCCAAAACACAAGATTTATGGAATGGTTAAAAGTGCATGAAAATGGCCAATTTACTCACTCTGAGTTCTCAAAAGGGGTTTCTTCACCCCGGGAAGTTAATTAAATACCATTTGGAGGCATTTAATGTTCGAGCAAAAATGGCTGATTTTCGACAAAAGAGATAACACCCCCCAATTACGTCATGCTTCAGAAATGTGGAAAATGGTCCGTTTTCAAATGTTTTATTTTTGAACGTCAGTTCACATTTGTAGGTGGATCATCAGTGTTAGAGCTAAAATTAGCATGTTTAAAGTGATTTTCATGCTTCCAGGGGCTCGGGAAGTTAATTAAATACCATTTGGAGGCATTTAATGTTCGAGCAAAAACGGCTGATTTTCGACAAAAGAGATAACACCCCCCATTACGTCATGCTTCAGAAATGTGGGAAATGGTCCGTTTTCAAATGTTTTATTTTTGAACGTCAGTTCACATTTGTAGGTGGATCATCAGTGTTAGAGCTAAAATTAGCATGTTTAAAGTGATTTTCATGCTTCTTGGGGCCCAAAACACAAGATTTATGGAATGGTTAAAAGTGCATGAAAATGGCCAATTTACTCACTCTGAGTTCTCAAAAAGGGTTTCTTCACCCCGGGAAGTTAATTAAATACCATTTGGAGGCATTTAATGTTAGAGCAAAAACGGCTGATTTTCGACAAAAGAGATAACACCCCCCCATTACGTCATGCTTCAGAAATGTGGAAAATGGTCCGTTTTCAAATGTTTTATTTTTGAACGTCAGTTCACATTTGTAGGTGGATCATCAGTGTTAGAGCTAAAATTAGCATGTTTAAAGTGATTTTCATGCTTCCAGGGGCTCGGGAAGTTAATTAAATACCATTTGGAGGCATTTAATGTTCGAGCAAAAACGGCTGATTTTCGACAAAAGAGATAACACCCCCCCATTACGTCATGCTTCAGAAATGTGGAAAATGGTCCGTTTTCAAATGTTTTATTTTTGAACGTCAGTTCACATTTGTAGGTGGATCATCAGTGTTAGAGCTAAAATTAGCATGTTTAAAGTGATTTTCATGCTTCCAGGGGCCCAAAACACAAGATTTATGGAATGGTTAAAAGTGCATGAAAATGGCCAATTTACTCACTCTGAGTTCTCAAAAAGGGTTTCTTCACCCCGGGAAGTTAATTAAATACCATTTGGAGGCATTTAATGTTCGAGCAAAAACGGCTGATTTTCGACAAAAGAGATAACACCCCCCCATTACGTCATGCTTCAGAAATGTGGAAAATGGTCCGTTTTCAAATGTTTTATTTTTGAACGTCAGTTCACATTTGTAGGTGGATCATCAGTGTTAGAGCTAAAATTAGCATGTTTAAAGTGATTTTCATGCTTCCAGGGTCCCAAAACACAAGATTTATGGAATGGTTAAAAGTGCATGAAAATGGCCAATTTACTCACTCTGAGTTCTCAAAAAGGGTTTCTTCACCCCGGGAAGTTAATTAAATACCATTTGGAGGCATTTAATGTTCGAGCAAAAACGGCTGATTTTCGACAAAAGAGATAACACCCCCCCATTACGTCATGCTTCAGAAATGTGGAAAATGGTCCGTTTTCAAATGTTTTATTTTTGAACGTCAGTTCACATTTGTAGGTGGATCATCAGTGTTAGAGCTAAAATTAGCATGTTTAAAGTGATTTTCATGCTTCCAGGGGCTCGGGAAGTTAATTAAATACCATTTGGAGGCATTTAATGTTCGAGCAAAAACGGCTGATTTTCGACAAAAGAGATAACACCCCCCCATTACGTCATGCTTCAGAAATGTGGAAAATGGTCCGTTTTCAAATGTTTTATTTTTGAACGTCAGTTCACATTTGTAGGTGGATCATCAGTGTTAGAGCTAAAATTAGCATGTTTAAAGTGATTTTCATGCTTCCAGGGGCCCAAAACACAAGATTTATGGAATGGTTAAAAGTGCATGAAAATGGCCAATTTACTCACTCTGAGTTCTCAAAAAGGGTTTCTTCACCCCGGGAAGTTAATTAAATACCATTTGGAGGCATTTAATGTTCGAGCAAAAACGGCTGATTTTCGACAAAAGAGATAACACCCCCCCATTACGTCATGCTTCAGAAATGTGGAAAATGGTCCGTTTTCAAATGTTTTATTTTTGAACGTCAGTTCACATTTGTAGGTGGATCATCAGTGTTAGAGCTAAAATTAGCATGTTTAAAGTGATTTTCATGCTTCCAGGGGCCCAAAACACAAGATTTATGGAATGGTTAAAAGTGCATGAAAATGGCCAATTTACTCACTCTGAGTTCTCAAAAAGGGTTTCTTCAACCCGGGAAGTTAATTAAATACCATTTGGAGGCATTTAATGTTCGAGCAAAAACGGCTGATTTTCGACAAAAGAGATAACACCCCCCCATTACGTCATGCTTCAGAAATGTGGAAAATGGTCCGTTTTCAAATGTTTTATTTTTGAACGTCAGTTCACATTTGTAGGTGGATCATCAGTGTTAGAGCTAAAATTAGCATGTTTAAAGTGATTTTCATGCTTCCAGGGGCCCAAAACACAAGATTTATGGAATGGTTAAAAGTGCATGAAAATGGCCAATTTACTCACTCTGAGTTCTCAAAAAGGGTTTCTTCACCCCGGGAAGTTAATTAAATACCATTTGGAGGCATTTAATGTTCGAGCAAAAACGGCTGATTTTCGACAAAAGAGATAACACCCCCCCATTACGTCATGCTTCAGAAATGTGGAAAATGGTCCGTTTTCAAATGTTTTATTTTTGATCGTCAGTTCACATTTGTAGGTGGATCATCAGTGTTAGAGCTAAAATTAGCATGTTTAAAGTGATTTTCATGCTTCCAGGGGCCCAAAACACAAGATTTATGGAATGGTTAAAAGTGCATGAAAATGGCCAATTTACTCACTCTGAGTTCTCAAAAAGGTTTCTTCACCCCGGGAAGTTAATTAAATACCATTTGGAGGCATTTAATGTTCGAGCAAAAACGGCTGATTTTCGACAAAAGAGATAACACCCCCCCCATTACGTCATGCTTCAGAAATGTGGAAAATGGTCCGTTTTCAAATGTTTTATTTTTGAACGTCAGTTCACATTTGTAGGTGGATCATCAGTGTTAGAGCTAAAATTAGCATGTTTAAAGTGATTTTCATGCTTCCAGGGGCTCGGGAAGTTAATTAAATACCATTTGGAGGCATTTAATGTACGAGCAAAAACGGCTGATTTTCGACAAAAGAGATAACACCCCCCCATTACGTCATGCTTCAGAAATGTGGAAAATGGTCCGTTTTCAAATGTTTTATTTTTGAACGTCAGTTCACATTTGTAGGTGGATCATCAGTGTTAGAGCTAAAATTAGCGTGTTTAAAGTGATTTTCATGCTTCCAGGGGCCCAAAACACAAGATTTATGGAATGGTTAAAAGTGCATGAAAATGGCCAATTTACTCACTCTGAGTTCTCAAAAAGGGTTTCTTCACCCCGGGAAGTTAATTAAATACCATTTGGAGGCATTTAATGTTCGAGCAAAAACGGCTGATTTTCGACAAAAGAGATAACACCCCCCCATTACGTCATGCTTCAGAAATGTGGAAAATGGTCCGTTTTCAAATGTTTTATTTTTGAACGTCAGTTCACATTTGTAGGTGGATCATCAGTGTTAGAGCTAAAATTAGCATGTTTAAAGTGATTTTCATGCTTCCAGGGGCCCAAAACACAAGATTTATGGAATGGTTAAAAGTGCATGAAAATGGCCAATTTACTCACTCTGAGTTCTCAAAAAGGGTTTCTTCACCCCGGGAAGTTAATTAAATACCATTTGGAGGCATTTAATGTTCGAGCAAAAACGGCTGATTTTCGACAAAAGAGATAACACCCCCCCATTACGTCATGCTTCAGAAATGTGGAAAATGGTCCGTTTTCAAATGTTTTATTTTTGCACGTCAGTTCACATTTGTAGGTGGATCATCAGTGTTAGAGCTAAAATTAGCATGTTTAAAGTGATTTTCATGCTTCCAGGGGCTCGGGAAGTTAATTAAATACCATTTGGAGGCATTTAATGTTCGAGCAAAAACGGCTGATTTTCGACAAAAGAGATAACACCCCCCATTACGTCATGCTTCAGAAATGTGGAAAATGGTCCGTTTTCAAATGTTTTATTTTTGAACGTCAGTTCACATTTGTAGGTGGATCATCAGTGTTAGAGCTAAAATTAGCATGTTTAAAGTGATTTTCATGCTTCCAGGGGCCCAAAACACAAGATTTATGGAATGGTTAAAAGTGCATGAAAATGGCCAATTTACTCACTCTGAGTTCTCAAAAAGGGTTTCTTCACCCCGGGAAGTTAATTAAATACCATTTGGAGGCATTTAATGTTCGAGCAAAAACGGCTGATTTTCGACAAAAGAGATAACACCCCCCCATTACGTCATGCTTCAGAAATGTGGAAAATGGTCCGTTTTCAAATGTTTTATTTTTGAACGTCAGTTCACATTTGTAGGTGGATCATCAGTGTTAGAGCTAAAATTAGCATGTTTAAAGTGATTTTCATGCTTCCAGGGGCCCAAAACACAAGATTTATGGAATGGTTAAAAGTGCATGAAAATGGCCAATTTACTCACTCTGAGTTCTCAAAAAGGGTTTCTTCACCCCGGGAAGTTAATTAAATACCATTTGGAGGCATTTAATGTTCGAGCAAAAACGGCTGATTTTCGACAAAAGAGATAACACCCCCCCATTACGTCATGCTTCAGAAATGTGGAAAATGGTCCGTTTTCAAATGTTTTATTTTTGAACGTCAGTTCACATTTGTAGGTGGATCATCAGTGTTAGAGCTAAAATTAGCATGTTTAAAGTGATTTTCATGCTTCCAGGGGCTCGGGAAGTTAATTAAATACCATTTGGAGGCATTTAATGTTCGAGCAAAAACGGCTGATTTTCGACAAAAGAGATAACACCCCCCCATTACGTCATGCTTCAGAAATGTGGAAAATGGTCCGTTTTCAAATGTTTTATTTTTGAACGTCAGTTCACATTTGTAGGTGGATCATCAGTGTTAGAGCTAAAATTAGCATGTTTAAAGTGATTTTCATGCTTCCAGGGGCTCGGGAAGTTAATTAAATACCATTTGGAGGCATTTAATGTTCGAGCAAAAACGGCTGATTTTCGACAAAAGAGATAACACCCCCCCATTACGTCATGCTTCAGAAATGTGGAAAATGGTCCGTTTTCAAATGTTTTATTTTTGAACGTCAGTTCACATTTGTAGGTGGATCATCAGTGTTAGAGCTAAAATTAGCATGTTTAAAGTGATTTTCATGCTTCCAGGGGCCCAAAACACAAGATTTATGGAATGGTTAAAAGTGCATGAAAATGGCCAATTTACTCACTCTGAGTTCTCAAAAAGGGTTTCTTCACCCCGGGAAGTTAATTAAATACCATTTGGAGGCATTTAATGTTCGAGCAAAAACGGCTGATTTTCGACAAAAGAGATAACACCCCCCCATTACGTCATGCTTCAGAAATGTGGAAAATGGTCCGTTTTCAAATGTTTTATTTTTGAACGTCAGTTCACATTTGTAGGTGGATCATCAGTGTTAGAGCTAAAATTAGCATGTTTAAAGTGATTTTCATGCTTCCAGGGGCTCGGGAAGTTAATTAAATACCATTTGGAGGCATTTAATGTTCGAGCAAAAACGGCTGATTTTCGACAAAAGAGATAACACCCCCCCATTACGTCATGCTTCAGAAATGTGGAAAATGGTCCGTTTTCAAATGTTTTATTTTTGAACGTCAGTTCACATTTGTAGGTGGATCATCAGTGTTAGAGCTAAAATTAGCATGTTTAAAGTGATTTTCATGCTTCCAGGGGCCCAAAACACAAGATTTATGGAATGGTTAAAAGTGCATGAAAATGGCCAATTTACTCACTCTGAGTTCTCAAAAAGGGTTTCTTCACCCCGGGAAGTTAAATAAATACCATTTGGAGGCATTTAATGTTCGAGCAAAAACGGCTGATTTTCGACAAAAGAGATAACACCCCCCCATTACGTCATGCTTCAGAAATGTGGAAAATGGTCCGTTTTCAAATGTTTTATTTTTGAACGTCAGTTCACATTTGTAGGTGGATCATCATTGTTAGAGCTAAAATTAGCATGTTTAAAGTGATTTTCATGCTTCCAGGGGCCCAAAACACAAGATTTATGGAATGGTTAAAAGTGCATGAAAATGGCCAATTTACTCACTCTGAGTTCTCAAAAAGGGTTTCTTCACCCTGGGAAGTTAATTAAATACCATTTGGAGGCATTTAATGTTCGAGCAAAAACGGCTGATTTTCGACAAAAGAGATAACACCCCCCCCATTACGTCATGCTTCAGAAATGTGGAAAATGGTCCGTTTTCAAATGTTTTATTTTTGAACGTCAGTTCACATTTGTAGGTGGATCATCAGTGTTAGAGCTAAAATTAGCATGTTTAAAGTGATTTTCATGCTTCCAGGGGCTCGGGAAGTTAATTAAATACCATTTGGAGGCATTTAATGTTCGAGCAAAAACGGCTGATTTTCGACAAAAGAGATAACACCCCCCCATTACGTCATGCTTCAGAAATGTGGAAAATGGTCCGTTTTCAAATGTTTTATTTTTGAACGTCAGTTCACATTTGTAGGTGGATCATCAGTGTTAGAGCTAAAATTAGCATGTTTAAAGTGATTTTCATGCTTCCAGGGGCCCAAAACACAAGATTTATGGAATGGTTAAAAGTGCATGAAAATGGCCAATTTACTCACTCTGAGTTCTCAAAAAGGGTTTCTTCACCCCGGGAAGTTAATTAAATACCATTTGGAGGCATTTAATGTTCGAGCAAAAACGGCTGATTTTCGACAAAAGAGATAACACCCCCCCATTACGTCATGCTTCAGAAATGTGGAAAATGGTCCGTTTTCAAATGTTTTATTTTTGAACGTCAGTTCACATTTGTAGGTGGATCATCAGTGTTAGAGCTAAAATTAGCATGTTTAAAGTGATTTTCATGCTTCCAGGGGCTCGGGAAGTTAATTAAATACCATTTGGAGGCATTTAATGTTCGAGCAAAAACGGCTGATTTTCGACAAAAGAGATAACACCCCCCCATTACGTCATGCTTCAGAAATGTGGAAAATGGTCCGTTTTCAAATGTTTTATTTTTGAACATCAGTTCACATTTGTAGGTGGATCATCAGTGTTAGAGCTAAAATTAGCATGTTTAAAGTGATTTTCATGCTTCCAGGGGCCCAAAACACAAGATTTATAGAATGGTTAAAAGTGCATGAAAATGGCCAATTTACTCACTCTGAGTTCTCAAAAAGGGTTTCTTCACCCCGGGAAGTTAATTAAATACCATTTGGAGGCATTTAATGTTCGAGCAAAAACGGCTGATTTTCGACAAAAGAGATAACACCCCCCCATTACGTCATGCTTCAGAAATGTGGAAAATGGTCCGTTTTCAAATGTTTTATTTTTGAACGTCAGTTCACATTTATAGGTGGATCATCAGTGTTAGAGCTAAAATTAGCATGTTTAAAGTGATTTTCATGCTTCCAGGGGCCCAAAACACAAGATTTATGGAATGGTTAAAAGTGCATGAAAATGGCCAATTTACTCACTCTGAGTTCTCAAAAAGGGTTTCTTCACCCCGGGAAGTTAATTAAATACCATTTGGAGGCATTTAATGTTCGAGCAAAAACGGCTGATTTTCGACAAAAGAGATAACACCCCCCCATTACGTCATGCTTCAGAAATGTGGAAAATGGTCCGTTTTCAAATGTTTTATTTTTGAACGTCAGTTCACATTTGTAGGTGGATCATCAGTGTTAGAGCTAAAATTAGCATGTTTAAAGTGATTTTCATGCTTCCAGGGGCTCGGGAAGTTAATTAAATACCATTTGGAGGCATTTAATGTTCGAGCAAAAACGGCTGATTTTCGACAAAAGAGATAACACCCCCCCATTACGTCATGCTTCAGAAATGTGGAAAATGGTCCGTTTTCAAATGTTTTATTTTTGAACGTCAGTTCACATTTGTAGGTGGATCATCAGTGTTAGAGCTAAAATTAGCATGTTTAAAGTGATTTTCATGCTTCCAGGGGCTCGGGAAGTTAATTAAATACCATTTGGAGGCATTTAATGTTCGAGCAAAAACGGCTGATTTTCGACAAAAGAGATAACACCCCCCCATTACGTCATGCTTCAGAAATGTGGAAAATGGTCCGTTTTCAAATGTTTTATTTTTGAACGTCAGTTCACATTTGTAGGTGGATCATCAGTGTTAGAGCTAAAATTAGCATGTTTAAAGTGATTTTCATGCTTCCAGGGGCCCAAAACACAAGATTTATGGAATGGTTAAAAGTGCATGAAAATGGCCAATTTACTCACTCTGAGTTCTCAAAAAGGATTTCTTCACCCCGGGAAGTTAATTAAATACCATTTGGAGGCATTTAATGTTCGAGCAAAAACGGCTGATTTTCGACAAAAGAGATAACACCCCCCCATTACGTCATGCTTCAGAAATGTGGAAAATGGTCCGTTTTCAAATGTTTTATTTTTGAACGTCAGTTCACATTTGTACGTGGATCATCAGTGTTAGAGCTAAAATTAGCATGTTTAAAGTGATTTTCATGCTTCCAGGGGCCCAAAACACAAGATTTATGGAATGGTTAAAAGTGCATGAAAATGGCCAATTTACTCACTCTGAGTTCTCAAAAAGGGTTTCTTCACCCCGGCAAGTTAATTAAATACCATTTGGAGGCATTTAATGTTCGAGCAAAAACGGCTGATTTTCGACAAAAGAGATAACACCCCCCCATTACGTCATGCTTCAGAAATGTGGAAAATGGTCCGTTTTCAAATGTTTTATTTTTGAACGTCAGTTCACATTTGTAGGTGGATCATCAGTGTTAGAGCTAAAATTAGCATGTTTAAAGTGATTTTCATGCTTCCAGGGGCTCGGGAAGTTAATTAAATACCATTTGGAGGCATTTAATGTTCGAGCAAAAACGGCTGATTTTCGACAAAAGAGATAACACCCCCCCATTACGTCATGCTTCAGAAATGTGGAAAATGGTCCGTTTTCAAATGTTTTATTTTTGAACGTCAGTTCACATTTGTAGGTGGATCATCAGTGTTAGAGCTAAAATTAGCATGTTTAAAGTGATTTTCATGCTTCCAGGGGCCCAAAACACAAGATTTATGGAATGGTTAAAAGTGCATGAAAATGGCCAATTTACTCACTCTGAGTTCTCAAAAAGGGTTTCTTCACCCCGGGAAGTTAATTAAATACCATTTGGAGGCATTTAATGTTCGAGCAAAAACGGCTGATTTTCGACAAAAGAGATAACACCCCCCCATTACGTCATGCTTCAGAAATGTGGAAAATGGTCCGTTTTCAAATGTTTTATTTTTGAACGTCAGTTCACATTTGTAGGTGGATCATCAGTGTTAGAGCTAAAATTAGCATGTTTAAAGTGATTTTCATGCTTCCAGGGGCTCGGGTAGTTAATTAAATACCATTTGGAGGCATTTAATGTTCGAGCAAAAACGGCTGATTTTCGACAAAAGAGATAACCCCCCCCATTACGTCATGCTTCAGAAATGTGGAAAATGGTCCGTTTTCAAATGTTTTATTTTTGAACGTCAGTTCACATTTGTAGGTGGATCATCAGTGTTAGAGCTAAAATTAGCATGTTTAAAGGGATTTTCATGCTTCCAGGGGCTCGGGAAGTTAATTAAATACCATTTGGAGGCATTTAATGTTCGAGCAAAAACGGCTGATTTTCGACAAAAGAGATAACACCCCCCCATTACGTCATGCTTCAGAAATGTGGAAAATGGTCTGTTTTCAAATGTTTTATTTTTGAACGTCAGTTCACATTTGTAGGTGGATCATCAGTGTTAGAGCTAAAATTAGCATGTTTAAAGTGATTTTCATGCTTCCAGGGGCCCAAAACACAAGATTTATGGAATGGTTAAAAGTGCGTGAAAATGGCCAATTTACTCACTCTGAGTTCTCAAAAAGGGTTTCTTCACCCCGGGAAGTTAATTAAATACCATTTGGAGGCATTTAATGTTCGAGCAAAAACGGCTGATTTTCGACAAAAGAGATAACACCCCCCCATTACGTCATGCTTCAGAAATGTGGAAAATGGTCCGTTTTCAAATGTTTTATTTTTGAACGTCAGTTCACATTTGTAGGTGGATCATCAGTGTTAGAGCTAAAATTAGCATGTTTAAAGTGATTTTCATGCTTCCAGGGGCTCGGGAAGTTAATTAAATACCATTTGGAGGCATTTAATGTTCGAGCAAAAACGGCTGATTTTCGACAAAAGAGATAACACCCCCCCATTACGTCATGCTTCAGAAATGTGGAAAATGGTCCGTTTTCAAATGTTTTATTTTTGAACGTCAGTTCACATTTGTAGGTGGATCATCAGTGTTAGAGCTAAAATTAGCATGTTTAAAGTGATTTTCATGCTTCCAGGGGCCCAAAACACAAGATTTATGGAATGGTTAAAAGTGCATGAAAATGGCCAATTTACTAAATCTGAGTTCTCAAAAAGGGTTTCTTCAACCCGGGAAGTTAATTAAATACCATTTGGAGGCATTTAATGTTCGAGCAAAAACGGCTGATTTTCGACAAAAGAGATAACACCCCCCCATTACGTCATGCTTCAGAAATGTGGAAAATGGTCCGTTTTCAAATGTTTTATTTTTGAACGTCAGTTCACATTTGTAGGTGGATCATCAGTGTTAGAGCTAAAATTAGCATGTTTAAAGTGATTTTCATGCTTCCAGGGGCTCGGGAAGTTAATTAAATACCATTTGGAGGCATTTAATGTTCGAGCAAAAACGGCTGATTTTCGACAAAAGAGATAACCCCCCCCATTACGTCATGCTTCAGAAATGTGGAAAATGGTCCGTTTTCAAATGTTTTATTTTTGAACGTCAGTTCACATTTGTAGGTGGATCATCAGTGTTAGAGCTAAAATTAGCATGTTTAAAGGGATTTTCATGCTTCCAGGGGCTCGGGAAGTTAATTAAATACCATTTGGAGGCATTTAATGTTCGAGCAAAAACGGCTGATTTTCGACAAAAGAGATAACACCCCCCCATTACGTCATGCTTCAGAAATGTGGAAAATGGTCCGTTTTCAAATGTTTTATTTTTGAACGTCAGTTCACATTTGTAGGTGGATCATCAGTGTTAGAGCTAAAATTAGCATGTTTAAAGTGATTTTCATGCTTCCAGGGGCTCGGGAAGTTAATTAAATACCATTTGGAGGCATTTAATGTTCGAGCAAAAACGGCTGATTTTCGACAAAAGAGATAACACCCCCCCATTACGTCATGCTTCAGAAATGTGGAAAATGGTCCGTTTTCAAATGTTTTATTTTTGAACGTCAGTTCACATTTGTAGGTGGATCATCAGTGTTAGAGCTAAAATTAGCATGTTTAAAGTGATTTTCATGCTTCCAGGGGCCCAAAACACAAGATTTATGGAATGGTTAAAAGTGCATGAAAATGGCCAATTTACTCACTCTGAGTTCTCAAAAAGGGTTTCTTCACCCCGCGAAGTTAATTAAATACCATTTGGAGGCATTTAATGTTCGAGCAAAAACGGCTGATTTTCGACAAAAGAGATAACACCCCCCATTACGTCATGCTTCAGAAATGTGGAAAATGGTCCGTTTTCAAATGTTTTATTTTTGAACGTCAGTTCACATTTGTAGGTGGATCATCAGTGTTAGAGCTAAAATTAGCATGTTTAAAGTGATTTTCATGCTTCCAGGGGCTCGGGAAGTTAATTAAAAACCATTTGGAGGCATTTAATGTTCGAGCAAAAACGGCAGATTTTCGACAAAAGAGATAACACCCCCCCATTACGTCATGCTTCAGAAATGTGGAAAATGGTCCGTTTTCAAATGTTTTATTTTTGAACGTCAGTTCACATTTGTAGGTGGATCATCAGTGTTAGAGCTAAAATTAGCATGTTTAAAGTGATTTTCATGCTTCCAGGGGCCCAAAACACAAGATTTATGGAATGGTTAAAAGTGCATGAAAATGGCCAATTTACTCACTCTGAGTTCTCAAAAAGGGTTTCTTCACCCCGGGAAGTTAATTAAATACCATTTGGAGGCATTTAATGTTCGAGCAAAAACGGCTGATTTTCGACAAAAGAGATAACACCCCCCCATTACGTCATGCTTCAGAAATGTGGAAAATGGTCCGTTTTCAAATGTTTTATTTTTGAACGTCAGTTCACATTTGTAGGTGGATCATCAGTGTTAGAGCTAAAATTAGCATGTTTAAAGTGATTTTCATGCTCCCAGGGGCTCGGGAAGTTAATTAAATACCATTTGGAGGCATTTAATGTTCGAGCAAAAACGGCTGATTTTCGACAAAAGAGATAACACCCCCCCATTACGTCATGCTTCAGAAATGTGGAAAATGGTCCGTTTTCAAATGTTTTATTTTTGAACGTCAGTTCACATTTGTAGGTGGATCATCAGTGTTAGAGCTAAAATTAGCATGTTTAAAGTGATTTTCATGCTTCCAGGGGCTCGGGAAGTTAATTAAATACCATTTGGAGGCATTTAATGTTCGAGCAAAAACGGCTGATTTTCGACAAAAGAGATAACACCCCCCCATTACGTCATGCTTCAGAAATGTGGAAAATGGTCCGTTTTCAAATGTTTTATTTTTGAACGTCAGTTCACATTTGTAGGTGGATCATCAGTGTTAGAGCTAAAATTAGCATGTTTAAAGTGATTTTCATGCTTCCAGGGGCCCAAAACACAAGATTTATGGAATGGTTAAAAGTGCATGAAAATGGCCAATTTACTCACTCTGAGTTCTCAAAAAGGGTTTCTTCACCCCGGGAAGTTAATTAAATACCATTTGGAGGCATTTAATGTTCGAGCAAAAACGGCTGATTTTCGACAAAAGAGATAACACCCCCCCATTACGTCATGCTTCAGAAATGTGGAAAATGGTCCATTTTCAAATGTTTTATTTTTGAACGTCAGTTCACATTTGTAGGTGGATCATCAGTGTTAGAGCTAAAATTAGCATGTTTAAAGTGATTTTCATGCTTCCAGGGGCTCGGGAAGTTAATTAAATACCATTTGGAGGCATTTAATGTTCGAGCAAAAACGGCTGATTTTCGACAAAAGAGATAACACCCCCCCATTACGTCATGCTTCAGAAATGTGGAAAATGGTCCGTTTTCAAATGTTTTATTTTTGAACGTCAGTTCACATTTGTAGGTGGATCATCAGTGTTAGAGCTAAAATTAGCATGTTTAAAGTGATTTTCATGCTTCCAGGGGCCCAAAACACAAGATTTATGGAATGGTTAAAAGTGCATGAAAATGGCCAATTTACTCACTCTGAGTTCTCAAAAAGGGTTTCTTCACCCCGGGAAGTTAATTAAATACCATTTGGAGGCATTTAATGTTCGAGCAAAAACGGCTGATTTTCGACAAAAGAGATAACAACCCCCCATTACGTCATGCTTCAGAAATGTGGAAAATGGTCCGTTTTCAAATGTTTTATTTTTGAACGTCAGTTCACATTTGTAGGTGGATCATCAGTGTTAGAGCTAAAATTAGCATGTTTAAAGTGATTTTCATGCTTCCAGGGGCCCAAAACACAAGATTTATGGAATGGTTAAAAGTGCATGAAAATGGCCAATTTACTCACTCTGAGTTCTCAAAAAGGGTTTCTTCACCCCGGCAAGTTAATTAAATACCATTTGGAGGCATTTAATGTTCGAGCAAAAACGGCTGATTTTCGACTAAAGAGATAACACCCCCCCCATTACGTCATGCTTCAGAAATGTGGAAAATGGTCCGTTTTCAAATGTTTTATTTTTGAACGTCAGTTCACATTTGTAGGTGGATCATCAGTGTTAGAGCTAAAATTAGCATGTTTAAAGTGATTTTCATGCTTCCAGGGGCTCGGGAAGTTAATTAAATACCATTTGGAGGCATTTAATGTTCGAGCAAAAACGGCTGATTTTCGACAAAAGAGATAACACCCCCCCATTACGTCATGCTTCAGAAATGTGGAAAATGGTCCGTTTTCAAATGTTTTATTTTTGAACGTCAGTACACATTTGTAGGTGGATCATCAGTGTTAGAGCTAAAATTAGCATGTTTAAAGTGATTTTCATGCTTCCAGGGGCCCAAAACACAAGATTTATGGAATGGTTAAAAGTGCATGAAAATGGCCAATTTACTCACTCTGAGTTCTCAAAAAGGGTTTCTTCACCCCGGGAAGTTAATTAAATACCATTTGGAGGCATTTAATGTTCGAGCAAAAACGGCTGATTTTCGACAAAAGAGATAACACCCCCCCATTACGTCATGCTTCAGAAATGTGGAAAATGGTCCGTTTTCAAATGTTTTATTTTTGAACGTCAGTTCACATTTGTAGGTGGATCATCAGTGTTAGAGCTAAAATTAGCATGTTTAAAGTGATTTTCATGCTTCCAGGGGCTCGGGAAGTTAATTAAATACCATTTGGAGGCATTTAATGTTCGAGCAAAAACGGCTGATTTTCGACAAAAGAGATAACACCCCCCCATTACGTAATGCTTCAGAAATGTGGAAAATGGTCCGTTTTCAAATGTTTTATTTTTGAACGTCAGTTCACATTTGTAGGTGGATCATCAGTGTTAGAGCTAAAATTAGCATGTTTAAAGTGATTTTCATGCTTCCAGGGGCCCAAAACACAAGATTTATGGAATGGTTAAAAGTGCATGAAAATGGCCAATTTACTCACTCTGAGTTCTCAAAAAGGGTTTCTTCACCCCGGGAAGTTAATTAAATACCATTTGGAGGCATTTAATGTTCGAGCAAAAACGGCTGATTTTCGACAAAAGAGATAACACCCCCCCATTACGTCATGCTTCAGAAATGTGGAAAATGGTCCGTTTTCAAATGTTTTATTTTTGAACGTCAGTTCACATTTGTAGGTGGATCATCAGTGTTAGAGCTAAAATTAGCATGTTTAAAGTGATTTTCATGCTTCCAGGGGCCCAAAACACAAGATTTATGGAATGGTTAAAAGTGCATGAAAATGGCCAATTTACTCACTCTGAGTTCTCAAAAAGGGTTTCTTCACCCCGGGAAGTTAATTAAATACCATTTGGAGGCATTTAATGTTCGAGCAAAAATGGCTGATTTTCGACAAAAGAGATAACACCCCCCCATTACGTCATGCTTCAGAAATGTGGAAAATGGTCCGTTTTCAAATGTTTTATTTTTGAACGTCAGTTCACATTTGTAGGTGGATCATCAGTGTTAGAGCTAAAATTAGCATGTTTAAAGTGATTTTCATGCTTCCAGGGGCTCGGGAAGTTAATTAAATACCATTTGGAGGCATTTAATGTTCGAGCAAAAACGGCTGATTTTCGACAAAAGAGATAACACTCCCCCATTACGTCATGCTTCAGAAATGTGGAAAATGGTCCGTTTTCAAATGTTTTATTTTTGAACGTCAGTTCACATTTGTAGGTGGATCATCAGTGTTAGAGCTAAAATTAGCATGTTTAAAGTGATTTTCATGCTTCCAGGGGCTCGGGAAGTTAATTAAATACCATTTGGAGGCATTTAATGTTCGAGCAAAAACGGCTGATTTTCGACAAAAGAGATAACACCCCCCCATTACGTCATGCTTCAGAAATGTGGAAAATGGTCCGTTTTCAAATGTTTTATTTTTGAACGTCAGTTCACATTTGTAGGTGGATCATCAGTGTTAGAGCTAAAATTAGCATGTTTAAAGTGATTTTCATGCTTCCAGGGGCCCAAAACACAAGATTTATGGAATGGTTAAAAGTGCATGAAAATGGCCAATTTACTCACTCTGAGTTCTCAAAAAGGATTTCTTCACCCCGGGAAGTTAATTAAATACCATTTGGAGGCATTTAATGTTCGAGCAAAAACGGCTGATTTTCGACAAAAGAGATAACACCCCCCCATTACGTCATGCTTCAGAAATGTGGAAAATGGTCAGTTTTCAAATGTTTTATTTTTGAACGTCAGTTCACATTTGTACGTGGATCATCAGTGTTAGAGCTAAAATTAGCATGTTTAAAGTGATTTTCATGCTTCCAGGGGCCCAAAACACAAGATTTATGGAATGGTTAAAAGTGCATGAAAATGGCCAATTTACTCACTCTGAGTTCTCAAAAAGGGTTTCTTCACCCCGGCAAGTTAATTAAATACCATTTGGAGGCATTTAATGTTCGAGCAAAAACGGCTGATTTTCGACAAAAGAGATAACACCCCCCCATTACGTCATGCTTCAGAAATGTGGAAAATGGTCCGTTTTCAAATGTTTTATTTTTGAACGTCAGTTCACATTTGTAGGTGGATCATCAGTGTTAGAGCTAAAATTAGCATGTTTAAAGTGATTTTCATGCTTCCAGGGGCTCGGGAAGTTAATTAAATACCATTTGGAGGCATTTAATGTTCGAGCAAAAACGGCTGATTTTCGACAAAAGAGATAACACCCCCCCATTACGTCATGCTTCAGAAATGTGGAAAATGGTCCGTTTTCAAATGTTTTATTTTTGAACGTCAGTTCACATTTGTAGGTGGATCATCAGTGTTAGAGCTAAAATTAGCATGTTTAAAGTGATTTTCATGCTTCCAGGGGCCCAAAACACAAGATTTATGGAATGGTTAAAAGTGCATGAAAATGGCTAATTTACTCACTCTGAGTTCTCAAAAAGGGTTTCTTCACCCCGGGAAGTTAATTAAATACCATTTGGAGGCATTTAATGTTCGAGCAAAAACGGCTGATTTTCGACAAAAGAGATAACCCCCCCCATTACGTCATGCTTCAGAAATGTGGAAAATGGTCCGTTTTCAAATGTTTTATTTTTGAACGTCAGTTCACATTTGTAGGTGGATCATCAGTGTTAGAGCTAAAATTAGCATGTTTAAAGGGATTTTCATGCTTCCAGGGGCTCGGGAAGTTAATTAAATACCATTTGGAGGCATTTAATGTTCGAGCAAAAACGGCTGATTTTCGACAAAAGAGATAACACCCCCCCATTACGTCATGCTTCAGAAATGTGGAAAATGGTCCGTTTTCAAATGTTTTATTTTTGAACGTCAGTTCACATTTGTAGGTGGATCATCAGTGTTAGAGCTAAAATTAGCATGTTTAAAGTGATTTTCATGCTTCCAGGGGCTCGGGAAGTTAATTAAATACCATTTGGAGGCATTTAATGTTCGAGCAAAAACGGCTGATTTTCGACAAAAGAGATAACACCCCCCCATTACGTCATGCTTCAGAAATGTGGAAAATGGTCCGTTTTCAAATGTTTTATTTTTGAACGTCAGTTCACATTTGTAGGTGGATCATCAGTGTTAGAGCTAAAATTAGCATGTTTAAAGTGATTTTCATGCTTCCAGGGGCCCAAAACACAAGATTTATGGAATGGTTAAAAGTGCATGAAAATGGCCAATTTACTCACTCTGAGTTCTCAAAAAGGGTTTCTTCACCCCGGGAAGTTAATTAAATACCATTTGGAGGCATTTAATGTTCGAGCAAAAACGGCTGATTTTCGACAAAAGAGATAACACCCCCCCATTACGTCATGCTTCAGAAATGTGGAAAATGGTCCGTTTTCAAATGTTTTATTTTTGAACGTCAGTTCACATTTGTAGGTGGATCATCAGTGTTAGAGCTAAAATTAGCATGTTTAAAGTGATTTTCATGCTTCCAGGGGCTCGGGAAGTTAATTAAATACCATTTGGAGGCATTTAATGTTCGAGCAAAAACGGCTGATTTTCGACAAAAGAGATAACACCCCCCCATTACGTCATGCTTCAGAAATGTGGAAAATGGTCCGTTTTCAAATGTTTTATTTTTGAACGTCAGTTCACATTTGTAGGTGGATCATCAGTGTTAGAGCTAAAATTAGCATGTTTAAAGTGATTTTCATGCTTCCAGGGGCCCAAAACACAAGATTTATGGAATGGTTAAAAGTGCATGAAAATGGCCAATTTACTCACTCTGAGTTCTCAAAAAGGGTTTCTTCACCCCGGGAAGTTAATTAAATACCATTTGGAGGCATTTAATGTTCGAGCAAAAACGGCTGATTTTCGACAAAAGAGATAACACCCCCCCATTACGTCATGCTTCAGAAATGTGGAAAATGGTCCATTTTCAAATGTTTTATTTTTGAACGTCAGTTCACATTTGTAGGTGGATCATCAGTGTTAGAGCTAAAATTAGCATGTTTAAAGTGATTTTCATGCTTCCAGGGGCTCGGGAAGTTAATTAAATACCATTTGGAGGCATTTAATGTTCGAGCAAAAACGGCTGATTTTCGACAAAAGAGATAACACCCCCCCATTACGTCATGCTTCAGAAATGTGGAAAATGGTCCGTTTTCAAATGTTTTATTTTTGAACGTCAGTTCACATTTGTAGGTGGATCATCAGTGTTAGAGCTAAAATTAGCATGTTTAAAGTGATTTTCATGCTTCCAGGGGCTCGGGAAGTTAATTAAATACCATTTGGAGGCATTTAATGTTCGAGCAAAAACGGCTGATTTTCGACAAAAGAGATAACACCCCCCCATTACGTCATGCTTCAGAAATGTGGAAAATGGTCCGTTTTCAAATGTTTTATTTTTGAACGTCAGTTCACATTTGTAGGTGGATCATCAGTGTTAGAGCTAAAATTAGCATGTTTAAAGTGATTTTCATGCTTCCAGGGGCCCAAAACACAAGATTTATGGAATGGTTAAAAGTGCTTGAAAATGGCCAATTTACTCACTCTGAGTTCTCAAAAAGGGTTTCTTCACCCCGGGAAGTTAATTAAATACCATTTGGAGGCATTTAATGTTCGAGCAAAAACGGCTGATTTTCGACAAAAGAGATAACACCCCCCCATTACGTCATGCTTCAGAAATGTGGAAAATGGTCCGTTTTCAAATGTTTTATTTTTGAACGTCAGTTCACATTTGTAGGTGGATCATCAGTGTTAGAGCTAAAATTAGCATGTTTAAAGTGATTTTCATGCTTCCAGGGGCTCGGGAAGTTAATTAAATACCATTTGGAGGCATTTAATGTTCGAGCAAAAACGGCTGATTTTCGACAAAAGAGATAACACCCCCCCATTACGTCATGCTTCAGAAATGTGGAAAATGGTCCGTTTTCAAATGTTTTATTTTTGAACGTCAGTTCACATTTGTAGGTGGATCATCAGTGTTAGAGCTAAAATTAGCATGTTTAAAGTGATTTTCATGCTTCCAGGGGCCCAAAACACAAGATTTATGGAATGGTTAAAAGTGCATGAAAATGACCAATTTACTCACTCTGAGTTCTCAAAAAGGGTTTCTTCACCCCGGGAAGTTAATTAAATACCATTTGGAGGCATTTAATGTTCGAGCAAAAACGGTTGATTTTCGACAAAAGAGATAACACCCCCCCATTACGTCATGCTTCAGAAATGTGGAAAATGGTCCGTTTTCAAAAGTTTTATTTTTGAACGTCAGTTCACATTTGTAGGTGGATCATCAGTGTTAGAGCTAAAATTAGCATGTTTAAATTGATTTTCATGCTTCCAGGGGCTCGGGAAGTTAATTAAATACCATTTGGAGGCATTTAATGTTCGAGCAAAAACGGCTGATTTTCGACAAAAGAGATAACACCCCCCCATTACGTCATGCTTCAGAAATGTGGAAAATGGTCCGTTTTCAAATGTTTTATTTTTGAACGTCAGTTCACATTTGTAGGTGGATCATCAGTGTTAGAGCTAAAATTAGCATGTTTAAAGTGATTTTCATGCTTCCAGGGGCCCAAAACACAAGATTTATGGAATGGTTAAAAGTGCATGAAAATGGCCAATTTACTCACTCTGAGTTCTCAAAAAGGGTTTCTTCACCCCGGGAAGTTAATTAAATACCATTTGGAGGCATTTAATGTTCGAGCAAAAACGGCTGATTTTCGACAAAAGAGATAACACCCCCCCATTACGTCATGCTTCAGAAATGTGGAAAATGGTCCGTTTTCAAATGTTTTATTTTTGAACGTCAGTTCACATTTGTAGGTGGATCATCAGTGTTAGAGCTAAAATTAGCATGTTTAAAGTGATTTTCATGCTTCCAGGGGCCCAAAACACAAGATTTATGGAATGGTTAAAAGTGCATGAAAATGGCCAATTTACTCACTCTGAGTTCTCAAAAAGGGTTTCTTCACCCCGGGAAGTTAATTAAATACCATTTGGAGGCATTTAATGTTCGAGCAAAAACGGCTGATT
Source organism: Lissotriton vulgaris (assembly GCF_964263255.1). NCBI lineage: Eukaryota > Metazoa > Chordata > Amphibia > Caudata > Salamandridae > Lissotriton > Lissotriton vulgaris. The sequence goes on along the minus strand of NW_028240665.1, from coordinate 30,986 downwards.
TTCGACAAAAGAGATAACACCCCCCCATTACGTCATGCTTCAGAAATGTGGAAAATGGTCCGTTTTCAAATGTTTTATTTTTGAACGTCAGTTCACATTTGTAGGTGGATCATCAGTGTTAGAGCTAAAATTAGCATGTTTAAAGTGATTTTCATGCTTCCAGGGGCTCGGGAAGTTAATTAAATACCATTTGGAGGCATTTAATGTTCGAGCAAAAACGGCTGATTTTCGACAAAAGAGATAACCCCCCCCATTACGTCATGCTTCAGAAATGTGGAAAATGGTCCGTTTTCAAATGTTTTATTTTTGAACGTCAGTTCACATTTGTAGGTGGATCATCAGTGTTAGAGCTAAAATTAGCATGTTTAAAGTGATTTTCATGCTTCCAGGGGCTCGGGAAGTTAATTAAATACCATTTGGAGGCATTTAATGTTCGAGCAAAAACGGCTGATTTTCGACAAAAGAGATAACACCCCCCCATTACGTCATGCTTCAGAAATGTGGAAAATGGTCCGTTTTCAAATGTTTTATTTTTGAACGTCAGTTCACATTTGTAGGTGGATCATCAGTGTTAGAGCTAAAATTAGCATGTTTAAAGTGATTTTCATGCTTCCAGGGGCTCGGGAAGTTAATTAAATACCATTTGGAGGCATTTAATGTTCGAGCAAAAACGGCTGATTTTCGACAAAAGAGATAACACCCCCCCATTACGTCATGCTTCAGAAATGTGGAAAATGGTCCGTTTTCAAATGTTTTATTTTTGAACGTCAGTTCACATTTGTAGGTGGATCATCAGTGTTAGAGCTAAAATTAGCATGTTTAAAGTGATTTTCATGCTTCCAGGGGCCCAAAACACAAGATTTATGGAATGGTTAAAAGTGCATGAAAATGGCCAATTTACTCACTCTGAGTTCTCAAAAAGGGTTTCTTCACCCCGGGAAGTTAATTAAATACCATTTGGAGGCATTTAATGTTCGAGCAAAAACGGTTGATTTTCGACAAAAGAGATAACACCCCCCCATTACGTCATGCTTCAGAAATGTGGAAAATGGTCCGTTTTCAAAAGTTTTATTTTTGAACGTCAGTTCACATTTGTAGGTGGATCATCAGTGTTAGAGCTAAAATTAGCATGTTTAAATTGATTTTCATGCTTCCAGGGGCTCGGGAAGTTAATTAAATACCATTTGGAGGCATTTAATGTTCGAGCAAAAACGGCTGATTTTCGACAAAAGAGATAACACCCCCCCATTACGTCATGCTTCAGAAATGTGGAAAATGGTCCGTTTTCAAATGTTTTATTTTTGAACGTCAGTTCACATTTGTAGGTGGATCATCAGTGTTAGAGCTAAAATTAGCATGTTTAAAGTGATTTTCATGCTTCCAGGGGCCCAAAACACAAGATTTATGGAATGGTTAAAAGTGCATGAAAATGGCCAATTTACTCACTCTGAGTTCTCAAAAAGGGTTTCTTCACCCCGGGAAGTTAATTAAATACCATTTGGAGGCATTTAATGTTCGAGCAAAAACGGCTGATTTTCGACAAAAGAGATAACACCCCCCCATTACGTCATGCTTCAGAAATGTGGAAAATGGTCCGTTTTCAAATGTTTTATTTTTGAACGTCAGTTCACATTTGTAGGTGGATCATCAGTGTTAGAGCTAAAATTAGCATGTTTAAAGTGATTTTCATGCTTCCAGGGGCCCAAAACACAAGATTTATGGAATGGTTAAAAGTGCATGAAAATGGCCAATTTACTCACTCTGAGTTCTCAAAAAGGGTTTCTTCACCCCGGGAAGTTAATTAAATACCATTTGGAGGCATTTAATGTTCGAGCAAAAACGGCTGATTTTCGACAAAAGAGATAACACCCCCCCATTACGTCATGCTTCAGAAATGTGGAAAATGGTCCGTTTTCAAATGTTTTATTTTTGAACGTCAGTTCACATTTGTAGGTGGATCATCAGTGTTAGAGCTAAAATTAGCATGTTTAAAGTGATTTTCATGCTTCCAGGGGCTCGGGAAGTTAATTAAATACCATTTGGAGGCATTTAATGTTCGAGCAAAAACGGCTGATTTTCGACAAAAGAGATAACCCCCCCCATTACGTCATGCTTCAGAAATGTGGAAAATGGTCCGTTTTCAAATGTTTTATTTTTGAACGTCAGTTCACATTTGTAGGTGGATCATCAGTGTTAGAGCTAAAATTAGCATGTTTAAAGGGATTTTCATGCTTCCAGGGGCTCGGGAAGTTAATTAAATACCATTTGGAGGCATTTAATGTTCGAGCAAAAACGGCTGATTTTCGACAAAAGAGATAACACCCCCCCATTACGTCATGCTTCAGAAATGTGGAAAATGGTCCGTTTTCAAATGTTTTATTTTTGAACGTCAGTTCACATTTGTAGGTGGATCATCAGTGTTAGAGCTAAAATTAGCATGTTTAAAGTGATTTTCATGCTTCCAGGGGCTCGGGAAGTTAATTAAATACCATTTGGAGGCATTTAATGTTCGAGCAAAAACGGCTGATTTTCGACAAAAGAGATAACACCCCCCCATTACGTCATGCTTCAGAAATGTGGAAAATGGTCCGTTTTCAAATGTTTTATTTTTGAACGTCAGTTCACATTTGTAGGTGGATCATCAGTGTTAGAGCTAAAATTAGCATGTTTAAAGTGATTTTCATGCTTCCAGGGGCCCAAAACACAAGATTTATGGAATGGTTAAAAGTGCATGAAAATGGCCAATTTACTCACTCTGAGTTCTCAAAAAGGGTTTCTTCACCCCGGGAAGTTAATTAAATACCATTTGGAGGCATTTAATGTTCGAGCAAAAACGGCTGATTTTCGACAAAAGAGATAACACCCCCCATTACGTCATGCTTCAGAAATGTGGAAAATGGTCCGTTTTCAAATGTTTTATTTTTGAACGTCAGTTCACATTTGTAGGTGGATCATCAGTGTTAGAGCTAAAATTAGCATGTTTAAAGTGATTTTCATGCTTCCAGGGGCTCGGGAAGTTAATTAAATACCATTTGGAGGCATTTAATGTTCGAGCAAAAACGGCAGATTTTCGACAAAAGAGATAACACCCCCCCATTACGTCATGCTTCAGAAATGTGGAAAATGGTCCGTTTTCAAATGTTTTATTTTTGAACGTCAGTTCACATTTGTAGGTGGATCATCAGTGTTAGAGCTAAAATTAGCATGTTTAAAGTGATTTTCATGCTTCCAGGGGCCCAAAACACAAGATTTATGGAATGGTTAAAAGTGCATGAAAATGGCCAATTTACTCACTCTGAGTTCTCAAAAAGGGTTTCTTCACCCCGGGAAGTTAATTAAATACCATTTGGAGGCATTTAATGTTCGAGCAAAAACGGCTGATTTTCGACAAAAGAGATAACACCCCCCCATTACGTCATGCTTCAGAAATGTGGAAAATGGTCCGTTTTCAAATGTTTTATTTTTGAACGTCAGTTCACATTTGTAGGTGGATCATCAGTGTTAGAGCTAAAATTAGCATGTTTAAAGTGATTTTCATGCTCCCAGGGGCTCGGGAAGTTAATTAAATACCATTTGGAGGCATTTAATGTTCGAGCAAAAACGGCTGATTTTCGACAAAAGAGATAACACCCCCCCATTACGTCATGCTTCAGAAATGTGGAAAATGGTCCGTTTTCAAATGTTTTATTTTTGAACGTCAGTTCACATTTGTAGGTGGATCATCAGTGTTAGAGCTAAAATTAGCATGTTTAAAGTGATTTTCATGCTTCCAGGGGCTCGGGAAGTTAATTAAATACCATTTGGAGGCATTTAATGTTCGAGCAAAAACGGCTGATTTTCGACAAAAGAGATAACACCCCCCCATTACGTCATGCTTCAGAAATGTGGAAAATGGTCCGTTTTCAAATGTTTTATTTTTGAACGTCAGTTCACATTTGTAGGTGGATCATCAGTGTTAGAGCTAAAATTAGCATGTTTAAAGTGATTTTCATGCTTCCAGGGGCCCAAAACACAAGATTTATGGAATGGTTAAAAGTGCATGAAAATGGCCAATTTACTCACTCTGAGTTCTCAAAAAGGGTTTCTTCACCCCGGGAAGTTAATTAAATACCATTTGGAGGCATTTAATGTTCGAGCAAAAACGGCTGATTTTCGACAAAAGAGATAACACCCCCCCATTACGTCATGCTTCAGAAATGTGGAAAATGGTCCATTTTCAAATGTTTTATTTTTGAACGTCAGTTCACATTTGTAGGTGGATCATCAGTGTTAGAGCTAAAATTAGCATGTTTAAAGTGATTTTCATGCTTCCAGGGGCTCGGGAAGTTAATTAAATACCATTTGGAGGCATTTAATGTTCGAGCAAAAACGGCTGATTTTCGACAAAAGAGATAACACCCCCCCATTACGTCATGCTTCAGAAATGTGGAAAATGGTCCGTTTTCAAATGTTTTATTTTTGAACGTCAGTTCACATTTGTAGGTGGATCATCAGTGTTAGAGCTAAAATTAGCATGTTTAAAGTGATTTTCATGCTTCCAGGGGCCCAAAACACAAGATTTATGGAATGGTTAAAAGTGCATGAAAATGGCCAATTTACTCACTCTGAGTTCTCAAAAAGGGTTTCTTCACCCCGGGAAGTTAATTAAATACCATTTGGAGGCATTTAATGTTCGAGCAAAAACGGCTGATTTTCGACAAAAGAGATAACAACCCCCCATTACGTCATGCTTCAGAAATGTGGAAAATGGTCCGTTTTCAAATGTTTTATTTTTGAACGTCAGTTCACATTTGTAGGTGGATCATCAGTGTTAGAGCTAAAATTAGCATGTTTAAAGTGATTTTCATGCTTCCAGGGGCCCAAAACACAAGATTTATGGAATGGTTAAAAGTGCATGAAAATGGCCAATTTACTCACTCTGAGTTCTCAAAAAGGGTTTCTTCACCCCGGCAAGTTAATTAAATACCATTTGGAGGCATTTAATGTTCGAGCAAAAACGGCTGATTTTCGACTAAAGAGATAACACCCCCCCCATTACGTCATGCTTCAGAAATGTGGAAAATGGTCCGTTTTCAAATGTTTTATTTTTGAACGTCAGTTCACATTTGTAGGTGGATCATCAGTGTTAGAGCTAAAATTAGCATGTTTAAAGTGATTTTCATGCTTCCAGGGGCTCGGGAAGTTAATTAAATACCATTTGGAGGCATTTAATGTTCGAGCAAAAACGGCTGATTTTCGACAAAAGAGATAACACCCCCCCATTACGTCATGCTTCAGAAATGTGGAAAATGGTCCGTTTTCAAATGTTTTATTTTTGAACGTCAGTACACATTTGTAGGTGGATCATCAGTGTTAGAGCTAAAATTAGCATGTTTAAAGTGATTTTCATGCTTCCAGGGGCCCAAAACACAAGATTTATGGAATGGTTAAAAGTGCATGAAAATGGCCAATTTACTCACTCTGAGTTCTCAAAAAGGGTTTCTTCACCCCGGGAAGTTAATTAAATACCATTTGGAGGCATTTAATGTTCGAGCAAAAACGGCTGATTTTCGACAAAAGAGATAACACCCCCCCATTACGTCATGCTTCAGAAATGTGGAAAATGGTCCGTTTTCAAATGTTTTATTTTTGAACGTCAGTTCACATTTGTAGGTGGATCATCAGTGTTAGAGCTAAAATTAGCATGTTTAAAGTGATTTTCATGCTTCCAGGGGCTCGGGAAGTTAATTAAATACCATTTGGAGGCATTTAATGTTCGAGCAAAAACGGCTGATTTTCGACAAAAGAGATAACACCCCCCCATTACGTCATGCTTCAGAAATGTGGAAAATGGTCCGTTTTCAAATGTTTTATTTTTGAACGTCAGTTCACATTTGTAGGTGGATCATCAGTGTTAGAGCTAAAATTAGCATGTTTAAAGTGATTTTCATGCTTCCAGGGGCCCAAAACACAAGATTTATGGAATGGTTAAAAGTGCATGAAAATGGCCAATTTACTCACTCTGAGTTCTCAAAAAGGGTTTCTTCACCCCGGGAAGTTAATTAAATACCATTTGGAGGCATTTAATGTTCGAGCAAAAACGGCTGATTTTCGACAAAAGAGATAACACCCCCCCATTACGTCATGCTTCAGAAATGTGGAAAATGGTCCGTTTTCAAATGTTTTATTTTTGAACGTCAGTTCACATTTGTAGGTGGATCATCAGTGTTAGAGCTAAAATTAGCATGTTTAAAGTGATTTTCATGCTTCCAGGGGCCCAAAACACAAGATTTATGGAATGGTTAAAAGTGCATGAAAATGGCCAATTTACTCACTCTGAGTTCTCAAAAAGGGTTTCTTCACCCCGGGAAGTTAATTAAATACCATTTGGAGGCATTTAATGTTCGAGCAAAAATGGCTGATTTTCGACAAAAGAGATAACACCCCCCCATTACGTCATGCTTCAGAAATGTGGAAAATGGTCCGTTTTCAAATGTTTTATTTTTGAACGTCAGTTCACATTTGTAGGTGGATCATCAGTGTTAGAGCTAAAATTAGCATGTTTAAAGTGATTTTCATGCTTCCAGGGGCTCGGGAAGTTAATTAAATACCATTTGGAGGCATTTAATGTTCGAGCAAAAACGGCTGATTTTCGACAAAAGAGATAACACTCCCCCATTACGTCATGCTTCAGAAATGTGGAAAATGGTCCGTTTTCAAATGTTTTATTTTTGAACGTCAGTTCACATTTGTAGGTGGATCATCAGTGTTAGAGCTAAAATTAGCATGTTTAAAGTGATTTTCATGCTTCCAGGGGCTCGGGAAGTTAATTAAATACCATTTGGAGGCATTTAATGTTCGAGCAAAAACGGCTGATTTTCGACAAAAGAGATAACACCCCCCCATTACGTCATGCTTCAGAAATGTGGAAAATGGTCCGTTTTCAAATGTTTTATTTTTGAACGTCAGTTCACATTTGTAGGTGGATCATCAGTGTTAGAGCTAAAATTAGCATGTTTAAAGTGATTTTCATGCTTCCAGGGGCCCAAAACACAAGATTTATGGAATGGTTAAAAGTGCATGAAAATGGCCAATTTACTCACTCTGAGTTCTCAAAAAGGATTTCTTCACCCCGGGAAGTTAATTAAATACCATTTGGAGGCATTTAATGTTCGAGCAAAAACGGCTGATTTTCGACAAAAGAGATAACACCCCCCCATTACGTCATGCTTCAGAAATGTGGAAAATGGTCAGTTTTCAAATGTTTTATTTTTGAACGTCAGTTCACATTTGTACGTGGATCATCAGTGTTAGAGCTAAAATTAGCATGTTTAAAGTGATTTTCATGCTTCCAGGGGCCCAAAACACAAGATTTATGGAATGGTTAAAAGTGCATGAAAATGGCCAATTTACTCACTCTGAGTTCTCAAAAAGGGTTTCTTCACCCCGGCAAGTTAATTAAATACCATTTGGAGGCATTTAATGTTCGAGCAAAAACGGCTGATTTTCGACAAAAGAGATAACACCCCCCCATTACGTCATGCTTCAGAAATGTGGAAAATGGTCCGTTTTCAAATGTTTTATTTTTGAACGTCAGTTCACATTTGTAGGTGGATCATCAGTGTTAGAGCTAAAATTAGCATGTTTAAAGTGATTTTCATGCTTCCAGGGGCTCGGGAAGTTAATTAAATACCATTTGGAGGCATTTAATGTTCGAGCAAAAACGGCTGATTTTCGACAAAAGAGATAACACCCCCCCATTACGTCATGCTTCAGAAATGTGGAAAATGGTCCGTTTTCAAATGTTTTATTTTTGAACGTCAGTTCACATTTGTAGGTGGATCATCAGTGTTAGAGCTAAAATTAGCATGTTTAAAGTGATTTTCATGCTTCCAGGGGCCCAAAACACAAGATTTATGGAATGGTTAAAAGTGCATGAAAATGGCTAATTTACTCACTCTGAGTTCTCAAAAAGGGTTTCTTCACCCCGGGAAGTTAATTAAATACCATTTGGAGGCATTTAATGTTCGAGCAAAAACGGCTGATTTTCGACAAAAGAGATAACCCCCCCCATTACGTCATGCTTCAGAAATGTGGAAAATGGTCCGTTTTCAAATGTTTTATTTTTGAACGTCAGTTCACATTTGTAGGTGGATCATCAGTGTTAGAGCTAAAATTAGCATGTTTAAAGTGATTTTCATGCTTCCAGGGGCTCGGGAAGTTAATTAAATACCATTTGGAGGCATTTAATGTTCGAGCAAAAACGGCTGATTTTCGACAAAAGAGATAACACCCCCCCATTACGTCATGCTTCAGAAATGTGGAAAATGGTCCGTTTTCAAATGTTTTATTTTTGAACGTCAGTTCACATTTGTAGGTGGATCATCAGTGTTAGAGCTAAAATTAGCATGTTTAAAGTGATTTTCATGCTTCCAGGGGCTCGGGAAGTTAATTAAATACCATTTGGAGGCATTTAATGTTCGAGCAAAAACGGCTGATTTTCGACAAAAGAGATAACACCCCCCCATTACGTCATGCTTCAGAAATGTGGAAAATGGTCCGTTTTCAAATGTTTTATTTTTGAACGTCAGTTCACATTTGTAGGTGGATCATCAGTGTTAGAGCTAAAATTAGCATGTTTAAAGTGATTTTCATGCTTCCAGGGGCCCAAAACACAAGATTTATGGAATGGTTAAAAGTGCATGAAAATGGCCAATTTACTCACTCTGAGTTCTCAAAAAGGGTTTCTTCACCCCGGGAAGTTAATTAAATACCATTTGGAGGCATTTAATGTTCGAGCAAAAACGGTTGATTTTCGACAAAAGAGATAACACCCCCCCATTACGTCATGCTTCAGAAATGTGGAAAATGGTCCGTTTTCAAAAGTTTTATTTTTGAACGTCAGTTCACATTTGTAGGTGGATCATCAGTGTTAGAGCTAAAATTAGCATGTTTAAATTGATTTTCATGCTTCCAGGGGCTCGGGAAGTTAATTAAATACCATTTGGAGGCATTTAATGTTCGAGCAAAAACGGCTGATTTTCGACAAAAGAGATAACACCCCCCCATTACGTCATGCTTCAGAAATGTGGAAAATGGTCCGTTTTCAAATGTTTTATTTTTGAACGTCAGTTCACATTTGTAGGTGGATCATCAGTGTTAGAGCTAAAATTAGCATGTTTAAAGTGATTTTCATGCTTCCAGGGGCCCAAAACACAAGATTTATGGAATGGTTAAAAGTGCATGAAAATGGCCAATTTACTCACTCTGAGTTCTCAAAAAGGGTTTCTTCACCCCGGGAAGTTAATTAAATACCATTTGCAGGCATTTAATGTTCGAGCAAAAACGGCTGATTTTCGACAAAAGAGATAACACCCCCCCATTACGTCATGCTTCAGAAATGTGGAAAATGGTCCGTTTTCAAATGTTTTATTTTTGAACGTCAGTTCACATTTGTAGGTGGATCATCAGTGTTAGAGCTAAAATTAGCATGTTTAAAGTGATTTTCATGCTTCCAGGGGCCCAAAACACAAGATTTATGGAATGGTTAAAAGTGCATGAAAATGGCCAATTTACTCACTCTGAGTTCTCAAAAAGGGTTTCTTCACCCCGGGAAGTTAATTAAATACCATTTGGAGGCATTTAATGTTCGAGCAAAAACGGCTGATTTTCGACAAAAGAGATAACACCCCCCCATTACGTCATGCTTCAGAAATGTGGAAAATGGTCCGTTTTCAAATGTTTTATTTTTGAACGTCAGTTCACATTTGTAGGTGGATCATCAGTGTTAGAGCTAAAATTAGCATGTTTAAAGTGATTTTCATGCTTCCAGGGGCCCAAAACACAAGATTTATGGAATGGTTAAAAGTGCATGAAAATGGCCAATTTACTCACTCTGAGTTCTCAAAAAGGGTTTCTTCACCCCGGGAAGTTAATTAAATACCATTTGGAGGCATTTAATGTTCGAGCAAAAACGGCTGATTTTCGACAAAAGAGATAACACCCCCCCATTACGTCATGCTTCAGAAATGTGGAAAATGGTCCGTTTTCAAATGTTTTATTTTTGAACGTCAGTTCACATTTGTAGGTGGATCATCAGTGTTAGAGCTAAAATTAGCATGTTTAAAGTGATTTTCATGCTTCCAGGGGCTCGGGAAGTTAATTAAATACCATTTGGAGGCATTTAATGTTCGAGCAAAAACGGCTGATTTTCGACAAAAGAGATAACACCCCCCCATTACGTCATGCTTCAGAAATGTGGAAAATGGTCCGTTTTCAAATGTTTTATTTTTGAACGTCAGTTCACATTTGTAGGTGGATCATCAGTGTTAGAGCTAAAATTAGCATGTTTAAAGTGATTTTCATGCTTCCAGGGGCCCAAAACACAAGATTTATGGAATGGTTAAAAGTGCATGAAAATGGCTAATTTACTCACTCTGAGTTCTCAAAAAGGGTTTCTTCACCCCGGGAAGTTAATTAAATACCATTTGGAGGCATTTAATGTTCGAGCAAAAACGGCTGATTTTCGACAAAAGAGATAACCCCCCCCATTACGTCATGCTTCAGAAATGTGGAAAATGGTCCGTTTTCAAATGTTTTATTTTTGAACGTCAGTTCACATTTGTAGGTGGATCATCAGTGTTAGAGCTAAAATTAGCATGTTTAAAGGGATTTTCATGCTTCCAGGGGCTCGGGAAGTTAATTAAATACCATTTGGAGGCATTTAATGTTCGAGCAAAAACGGCTGATTTTCGACAAAAGAGATAACACCCCCCCATTACGTCATGCTTCAGAAATGTGGAAAATGGTCCGTTTTCAAATGTTTTATTTTTGAACGTCAGTTCACATTTGTAGGTGGATCATCAGTGTTAGAGCTAAAATTAGCATGTTTAAAGTGATTTTCATGCTTCCAGGGGCTCGGGAAGTTAATTAAATACCATTTGGAGGCATTTAATGTTCGAGCAAAAACGGCTGATTTTCGACAAAAGAGATAACACCCCCCCATTACGTCATGCTTCAGAAATGTGGAAAATGGTCCGTTTTCAAATGTTTTATTTTTGAACGTCAGTTCACATTTGTAGGTGGATCATCAGTGTTAGAGCTAAAATTAGCATGTTTAAAGTGATTTTCATGCTTCCAGGGGCCCAAAACACAAGATTTATGGAATGGTTAAAAGTGCATGAAAATGGCCAATTTACTCACTCTGAGTTCTCAAAAAGGGTTTCTTCACCCCGGGAAGTTAATTAAATACCATTTGGAGGCATTTAATGTTCGAGCAAAAACGGCTGATTTTCGACAAAAGAGATAACACCCCCCCATTACGTCATGCTTCAGAAATGTGGAAAATGGTCCGTTTTCAAATGTTTTATTTTTGAACGTCAGTTCACATTTGTAGGTGGATCATCAGTGTTAGAGCTAAAATTAGCATGTTTAAAGTGATTTTCATGCTTCCAGGGGCTCGGGAAGTTAATTAAATACCATTTGGAGGCATTTAATGTTCGAGCAAAAACGGCTGATTTTCGACAAAAGAGATAACACCCCCCCATTACGTCATGCTTCAGAAATGTGGAAAATGGTCCGTTTTCAAATGTTTTATTTTTGAACGTCAGTTCACATTTGTAGGTGGATCATCAGTGTTAGAGCTAAAATTAGCATGTTTAAAGTGATTTTCATGCTTCCAGGGGCCCAAAACACAAGATTTATGGAATGGTTAAAAGTGCATGAAAATGGCCAATTTACTCACTCTGAGTTCTCAAAAAGGGTTTCTTCACCCCGGGAAGTTAATTAAATTCCATTTGGAGGCATTTAATGTTCGAGCAAAAGCGGCTGATTTTCGACAAAAGAGATAACACCCCCCCATTACGTCATGCTTCAGAAATGTGGAAAATGGTCCATTTTCAAATGTTTTATTTTTGAACGTCAGTTCACATTTGTAGGTGGATCATCAGTGTTAGAGCTAAAATTAGCATGTTTAAAGTGATTTTCATGCTTCCAGGGGCTCGGGAAGTTAATTAAATACCATTTGGAGGCATTTAATGTTCGAGCAAAAACGGCTGATTTTCGACAAAAGAGATAACACCCCCCCATTACGTCATGCTTCAGAAATGTGGAAAATGGTCCGTTTTCAAATGTTTTATTTTTGAACGTCAGTTCACATTTGTAGGTGGATCATCAGTGTTAGAGCTAAAATTAGCATGTTTAAAGTGATTTTCATGCTTCCAGGGGCTCGGGAAGTTAATTAAATACCATTTGGAGGCATTTAATGTTCGAGCAAAAACGGCTGATTTTCGACAAAAGAGATAACACCCCCCCATTACGTCATGCTTCAGAAATGTGGAAAATGGTCCGTTTTCAAATGTTTTATTTTTGAACGTCAGTTCACATTTGTAGGTGGATCATCAGTGTTAGAGCTAAAATTAGCATGTTTAAAGTGATTTTCATGCTTCCAGGGGCCCAAAACACAAGATTTATGGAATGGTTAAAAGTGCATGAAAATGGCCAATTTACTCACTCTGAGTTCTCAAAAAGGGTTTCTTCACCCCGGGAAGTTAATTAAATACCATTTGGAGGCATTTAATGTTCGAGCAAAAACGGTTGATTTTCGACAAAAGAGATAACACCCCCCCATTACGTCATGCTTCAGAAATGTGGAAAATGGTCCGTTTTCAAAAGTTTTATTTTTGAACGTCAGTTCACATTTGTAGGTGGATCATCAGTGTTAGAGCTAAAATTAGCATGTTTAAATTGATTTTCATGCTTCCAGGGGCTCGGGAAGTTAATTAAATACCATTTGGAGGCATTTAATGTTCGAGCAAAAACGGCTGATTTTCGACAAAAGAGATAACACCCCCCCATTACGTCATGCTTCAGAAATGTGGAAAATGGTCCGTTTTCAAATGTTTTATTTTTGAACGTCAGTTCACATTTGTAGGTGGATCATCAGTGTTAGAGCTAAAATTAGCATGTTTAAAGTGATTTTCATGCTTCCAGGGGCCCAAAACACAAGATTTATGGAATGGTTAAAAGTGCATGAAAATGGCCAATTTACTCACTCTGAGTTCTCAAAAAGGGTTTCTTCACCCCGGGAAGTTAATTAAATACCATTTGGAGGCATTTAATGTTCGAGCAAAAACGGCTGATTTTCGACAAAAGAGATAACACCCCCCATTACGTCATGCTTCAGAAATGTGGAAAATGGTCCGTTTTCAAATGTTTTATTTTTGAACGTCAGTTCACATTTGTAGGTGGATCATCAGTGTTAGAGCTAAAATTAGCATGTTTAAAGTGATTTTCATGCTTCCAGGGGCCCAAAACACAAGATTTATGGAATGGTTAAAAGTGCATGAAAATGGCCAATTTACTCACTCTGAGTTCTCAAAAAGGGTTTCTTCACCCCGGGAAGTTAATTAAATACCATTTGGAGGCATTTAATGTTCGAGCAAAAACGGCTGATTTTCGACAAAAGAGATAACACCCCCCCATTACGTCATGCTTCAGAAATGTGGAAAATGGTCCGTTTTCAAATGTTTTATTTTTGAACGTCAGTTCACATTTGTAGGTGGATCATCAGTGTTAGAGCTAAAATTAGCATGTTTAAAGTGATTTTCATGCTTCCAGGGGCCCAAAACACAAGATTTATGGAATGGTTAAAAGTGCATGAAAATGGCCAATTTACTCACTCTGAGTTCTCAAAAAGGGTTTCTTCACCCCGGGAAGTTAATTAAATACCATTTGGAGGCATTTAATGTTCGAGCAAAAACGGCTGATTTTCGACAAAAGAGATAACACCCCCCCATTACGTCATGCTTCAGAAATGTGGAAAATGGTCCGTTTTCAAATGTTTTATTTTTGAACGTCAGTTCACATTTGTAGGTGGATCATCAGTGTTAGAGCTAAAATTAGCATGTTTAAAGTGATTTTCATGCTTCCAGGGGCTCGGGAAGTTAATTAAATACCATTTGGAGGCATTTAATGTTCGAGCAAAAACGGCTGATTTTCGACAAAAGAGATAACACCCCCCCATTACGTCATGCTTCAGAAATGTGGAAAATGGTCCGTTTTCAAATGTTTTATTTTTGAACGTCAGTTCACATTTGTAGGTGGATCATCAGTGTTAGAGCTAAAATTAGCATGTTTAAAGTGATTTTCATGCTTCCAGGGGCCCAAAACACAAGATTTATGGAATGGTTAAAAGTGCATGAAAATGGCCAATTTACTCACTCTGAGTTCTCAAAAAGGGTTTCTTCACCCCGGGAAGTTAATTAAATACCATTTGGAGGCATTTAATGTTCGAGCAAAAACGGCTGATTTTCGACAAAAGAGATAACACCCCCCCATTACGTCATGCTTCAGAAATGTGGAAAATGGTCCGTTTTCAAATGTTTTATTTTTGAACGTCAGTTCACATTTGTAGGTGGATCATCAGTGTTAGAGCTAAAATTAGCATGTTTAAAGTGATTTTCATGCTTCCAGGGGCCCAAAACACAAGATTTATGGAATGGTTAAAAGTGCATGAAAATGGCCAATTTACTCACTCTGAGTTCTCAAAAAGGGTTTCTTCACCCCGGGAAGTTAATTAAATACCATTTGGAGGCATTTAATGTTCGAGCAAAAACGGCTGATTTTCGACAAAAGAGATAACACCCCCCCATTACGTCATGCTTCAGAAATGTGGAAAATGGTCCGTTTTCAAATGTTTTATTTTTGAACGTCAGTTCACATTTGTAGGTGGATCATCAGTGTTACAGCTAAAATTAGCATGTTTAAAGTGATTTTCATGCTTCCAGGGGCTCGGGAAGTTAATTAAATACCATTTGGAGGCATTTAATGTTCGAGCAAAAACGGCTGATTTTCGACAAAAGAGATAACACCCCCCCATTACGTCATGCTTCAGAAATGTGGAAAATGGTCCGTTTTCAAATGTTTTATTTTTGAACGTCAGTTCACATTTGTAGGTGGATCATCAGTGTTAGAGCTAAAATTAGCATGTTTAAAGTGATTTTCATGCTTCCAGGGGCTCGGGAAGTTAATTAAATACCATTTGGAGGCATTTAATGTTCGAGCAAAAACGGCTGATTTTCGACAAAAGAGATAACACCCCCCCATTACGTCATGCTTCAGAAATGTGGAAAATGGTCCGTTTTCAAATGTTTTATTTTTGAACGTCAGTTCACATTTGTAGGTGGATCATCAGTGTTAGAGCTAAAATTAGCATGTTTAAAGTGATTTTCATGCTTCCAGGGGCCCAAAATACAAGATTTATGGAATGGTTAAAAGTGCATGAAAATGGCCAATTTACTCACTCTGAGTTCTCAAAAAGGGTTTCTTCACCCCGGGAAGTTAATTAAATACCATTTGGAGGCATTTAATGTTCGAGCAAAAACGGCTGATTTTCGACAAAAGAGATAACACCCCCCCATTACGTCATGCTTCAGAAATGTGGAAAATGGTCCGTTTTCAAATGTTTTATTTTTGAACGTCAGTTCACATTTGTAGGTGGATCATCAGTGTTAGAGCTAAAATTAGCATGTTTAAAGTGATTTTCATGCTTCCAGGGGCTCGGGAAGTTAATTAAATACCATTTGGAGGCATTTAATGTTCGAGCAAAAACGGCTGATTTTCGACAAAAGAGATAACACCCCCCCATTACGTCATGCTTCAGAAATGTGGAAAATGGTCCGTTTTCAAATGTTTTATTTTTGAACGTCAGTTCACATTTGTAGGTGGATCATCAGTGTTAGAGCTAAAATTAGCATGTTTAAAGTGATTTTCATGCTTCCAGGGGCCCAAAACACAAGATTTATGGAATGGTTAAAAGTGCATGAAAATGGCCAATTTACTCACTCTGAGTTCTCAAAAAGGGTTTCTTCACCCCGGGAAGTTAATTAAATACCATTTGGAGGCATTTAATGTTCGAGCAAAAACGGCTGATTTTCGACAAAAGAGATAACACCCCCCCATTACGTCATGCTTCAGAAATGTGGAAAATGGTCCGTTTTCAAATGTTTTATTTTTGAACGTCAGTTCACATTTGTAGGTGGATCATCAGTGTTAGAGCTAAAATTAGCATGTTTAAAGTGATTTTCATGCTTCCAGGGGCCCAAAACACAAGATTTATGGAATGGTTAAAAGTGCATGAAAATGGCCAATTTACTCACTCTGAGTTCTCAAAAAGGGTTTCTTCACCCCGGGAAGTTAATTAAATACCATTTGGAGGCATTTAATGTTCGAGCAAAAACGGCTGATTTTCGACAAAAGAGATAACACCCCCCCATTACGTCATGCTTCAGAAATGTGGAAAATGGTCCGTTTTCAAATGTTTTATTTTTGAACGTCAGTTCACATTTGTAGGTGGATCATCAGTGTTAGAGCTAAAATTAGCATGTTTAAAGTGATTTTCATGCTTCCAGGGGCCCAAAACACAAGATTTATGGAATGGTTAAAAGTGCATGAAAATGGCCAATTTACTCACTCTGAGTTCTCAAAAAGGGTTTCTTCACCCCGGGAAGTTAATTAAATACCATTTGGAGGCATTTAATGTTCGAGCAAAAACGGCTGATTTTCGACAAAAGAGATAACACCCCCCCATTACGTCATGCTTCAGAAATGTGGAAAATGGTCCGTTTTCAAATGTTTTATTTTTGAACGTCAGTTCACATTTGTAGGTGGATCATCAGTGTTAGAGCTAAAATTAGCATGTTTAAAGTGATTTTCATGCTTCCAGGGGCTCGGGAAGTTAATTAAATACCATTTGGAGGCATTTAATGTTCGAGCAAAAACGGCTGATTTTCGACAAAAGAGATAACACCCCCCCATTACGTCATGCTTCAGAAATGTGGAAAATGGTCCGTTTTCAAATGTTTTATTTTTGAACGTCAGTTCACATTTGTAGGTGGATCATCAGTGTTAGAGCTAAAATTAGCATGTTTAAAGTGATTTTCATGCTTCCAGGGGCCCAAAACACAAGATTTATGGAATGGTTAAAAGTGCATGAAAATGGCCAATTTACTCACTCTGAGTTCTCAAAAAGGGTTTCTTCACCCCGGGAAGTTAATTAAATACCATTTGGAGGCATTTAATGTTCGAGCAAAAACGGCTGATTTTCGACAAAAGAGATAACACCCCCCCATTACGTCATGCTTCAGAAATGTGGAAAATGGTCCGTTTTCAAATGTTTTATTTTTGAACGTCAGTTCACATTTGTAGGTGGATCATCAGTGTTAGAGCTAAAATTAGCATGTTTAAAGTGATTTTCATGCTTCCAGGGGCCCAAAACACAAGATTTATGGAATGGTTAAAAGTGCATGAAAATGGCCAATTTACTCACTCTGAGTTCTCAAAAAGGGTTTCTTCACCCCGGGAAGTTAATTAAATACCATTTGGAGGCATTTAATGTTCGAGCAAAAACGGCTGATTTTCGACAAAAGAGATAACACCCCCCCATTACGTCATGCTTCAGAAATGTGGAAAATGGTCCGTTTTCAAATGTTTTATTTTTGAACGTCAGTTCACATTTGTAGGTGGATCATCAGTGTTAGAGCTAAAATTAGCATGTTTAAAGTGATTTTCATGCTTCCAGGGGCCCAAAACACAAGATTTATGGAATGGTTAAAAGTGCATGAAAATGGCCAATTTACTCACTCTGAGTTCTCAAAAAGGGTTTCTTCACCCCGGGAAGTTAATTAAATACCATTTGGAGGCATTTAATGTTCGAGCAAAAACTGCTGATTTTCGACAAAAGAGATAACACCCCCCCATTACGTCATGCTTCAGAAATGTGGAAAATGGTCCGTTTTCAAATGTTTTATTTTTGAACGTCAGTTCACATTTGTAGGTGGATCATCAGTGTTACAGCTAAAATTAGCATGTTTAAAGTGATTTTCATGCTTCCAGGGGCTCGGGAAGTTAATTAAATACCATTTGGAGGCATTTAATGTTCGAGCAAAAACGGCTGATTTTCGACAAAAGAGATAACACCCCCCCATTACGTCATGCTTCAGAAATGTGGAAAATGGTCCGTTTTCAAATGTTTTATTTTTGAACGTCAGTTCACATTTGTAGGTGGATCATCAGTGTTAGAGCTAAAATTAGCATGTTTAAAGTGATTTTCATGCTTCCAGGGGCTCGGGAAGTTAATTAAATACCATTTGGAGGCATTTAATGTTCGAGCAAAAACGGCTGATTTTCGACAAAAGAGATAACACCCCCCCATTACGTCATGCTTCAGAAATGTGGAAAATGGTCCGTTTTCAAATGTTTTATTTTTGAACGTCAGTTCACATTTGTAGGTGGATCATCAGTGTTAGAGCTAAAATTAGCATGTTTAAAGTGATTTTCATGCTTCCAGGGGCCCAAAATACAAAATTTATGGAATGGTTAAAAGTGCATGAAAATGGCCAATTTACTCACTCTGAGTTCTCAAAAAGGGTTTCTTCACCCCGGGAAGTTAATTAAATACCATTTGGAGGCATTTAATGTTCGAGCAAAAACGGCTGATTTTCGACAAAAGAGGTAACACCCCCCCATTACGTCATGCTTCAGAAATGTGGAAAATGGTCCGTTTTCAAATGTTTTATTTTTGAACGTCAGTTCACATTTGTAGGTGGATCATCAGTGTTAGAGCTAAAATTAGCATGTTTAAAGTGATTTTCATGCTTCCAGGGGCTCGGGAAGTTAATTAAATACCATTTGGAGGCATTTAATGTTCGAGCAAAAACGGCTGATTTTCGACAAAAGAGATAACACCCCCCCATTACGTCATGCTTCAGAAATGTGGAAAATGGTCCGTTTTCAAATGTTTTATTTTTGAACGTCAGTTCACATTTGTAGGTGGATCATCAGTGTTAGAGCTAAAATTAGCATGTTTAAAGTGATTTTCATGCTTCCAGGGGCCCAAAACACAAGATTTATGGAATGGTTAAAAGTGCATGAAAATGGCCAATTTACTCACTCTGAGTTCTCAAAAAGGGTTTCTTCACCCCGGGAAGTTAATTAAATACCATTTGGAGGCATTTAATGTTCGAGCAAAAACGGCTGATTTTCGACAAAAGAGATAACACCCCCCCATTACGTCATGCTTCAGAAATGTGGAAAATGGTCCGTTTTCAAATGTTTTATTTTTGAACGTCAGTTCACATTTGTAGGTGGATCATCAGTGTTACAGCTAAAATTAGCATGTTTAAAGTGATTTTCATGCTTCCAGGGGCTCGGGAAGTTAATTAAATACCATTTGGAGGCATTTAATGTTCGAGCAAAAACGGCTGATTTTCGACAAAAGAGATAACACCCCCCCATTACGTCATGCTTCAGAAATGTGGAAAATGGTCCGTTTTCAAATGTTTTATTTTTGAACGTCAGTTCACATTTGTAGGTGGATCATCAGTGTTAGAGCTAAAATCAGAATGTTTAAAGTGATTTTCATGCTTCCAGGGGCTCGGGAAGTTAATTAAATACCATTTGGAGGCATTTAATGTTCGAGCAAAAACGGCTGATTTTCGACAAAAGAGATAACACCCCCCCCATTACGTCATGCTTCAGAAATGTGGAAAATGGTCCGTTTTCAAATGTTTTATTTTTGAACGTCAGTTCACATTTGTAGGTGGATCATCAGTGTTAGAGCTAAAATTAGCATGTTTAAAGTGATTTTCATGCTTCCAGGGGCCCAAAACACAAGATTTATGGAATGGTTAAAAGTGCATGAAAATGGCCAATTTACTCACTCTGAGTTCTCAAAAAGGGTTTCTTCACCCCGGGAAGTTAATTAAATACCATTTGGAGGCATTTAATGTTCGAGCAAAAACGGCTGATTTTCGACAAAAGAGATAACACCCCCCCATTACGTCATGCTTCAGAAATGTGGAAAATGGTCTGTTTTCAAATGTTTTATTTTTGAACGTCAGTTCACATTTGTAGGTGGATCATCAGTGTTAGAGCTAAAATTAGCATGTTTAAAGTGATTTTCATGCTTCCAGGGGCTCGGGAAGTTAATTAAATACCATTTGGAGGCATTTAATGTTCGAGCAAAAACGGCTGATTTTCGACAAAAGAGATAACACCCCCCCATTACGTCATGCTTCAGAAATGTGGAAAATGGTCCGTTTTCAAATGTTTTATTTTTGAACGTCAGTTCACATTTGTAGGTGGATCATCAGTGTTAGAGCTAAAATTAGCATGTTTAAAGTGATTTTCATGCTTCCAGGGGCTCGGGAAGTTAATTAAATACCATTTGGAGGCATTTAATGTTCGAGCAAAAACGGCTGATTTTCGACAAAAGAGATAACACCCCCCCATTACGTCATGCTTCAGAAATGTGGAAAATGGTCCGTTTTCAAATGTTTTATTTTTGAACGTCAGTTCACATTTGTAGGTGGATCATCAGTGTTAGAGCTAAAATTAGCATGTTTAAAGTGATTTTCATGCTTCCAGGGGCCCAAAACACAAGATTTATGGAATGGTTAAAAGTGCATGAAAATGGCCAATTTACTCACTCTGAGTTCTCAAAAAGGGTTTCTTCACCACGGGAAGTTAATTAAATACCATTTGGAGGCATTTAATGTTCGAGCAAAAACGGTTGATTTTCGACAAAAGAGATAACACCCCCCCATTACGTCATGCTTCAGAAATGTGGAAAATGGTCCGTTTTCAAAAGTTTTATTTTTGAACGTCAGTTCACATTTGTAGGTGGATCATCAGTGTTAGAGCTAAAATTAGCATGTTTAAATTGATTTTCATGCTTCCAGGGGCTCGGGAAGTTAATTAAATACCATTTGGAGGCATTTAATGTTCGAGCAAAAACGGCTGATTTTCGACAAAAGAGATAACACCCCCCCATTACGTCATGCTTCAGAAATGTGGAAAATGGTCCGTTTTCAAATGTTTTATTTTTGAACGTCAGTTCACATTTGTAGGTGGATCATCAGTGTTAGAGCTAAAATTAGCATGTTTAAAGTGATTTTCATGCTTCCAGGGGCCCAAAACACAAGATTTATGGAATGGTTAAAAGTGCATGAAAATGGCCAATTTACTCACTCTGAGTTCTCAAAAAGGGTTTCTTCACCCCGGGAAGTTAATTAAATACCATTTGGAGGCATTTAATGTTCGAGCAAAAACGGCTGATTTTCGACAAAAGAGATAACACCCCCCCATTACGTCATGCTTCAGAAATGTGGAAAATGGTCCGTTTTCAAATGTTTTATTTTTGAACGTCAGTTCACATTTGTAGGTGGATCATCAGTGTTAGAGCTAAAATTAGCATGTTTAAAGTGATTTTCATGCTTCCAGGGGCCCAAAACACAAGATTTATGGAATGGTTAAAAGTGCATGAAAATGGCCAATTTACTCACTCTGAGTTCTCAAAAAGGGTTTCTTCACCCCGGGAAGTTAATTAAATACCATTTGGAGGCATTTAATGTTCGAGCAAAAACGGCTGATTTTCGACAAAAGAGATAACACCCCCCCATTACGTCATGCTTCAGAAATGTGGAAAATGGTCCGTTTTCAAATGTTTTATTTTTGAACGTCAGTTCACATTTGTAGGTGGATCATCAGTGTTAGAGCTAAAATTAGCATGTTTAAAGTGATTTTCATGCTTCCAGGGGCCCAAAACACAAGATTTATGGAATGATTAAAAGTGCATGAAAATGGCCAATTTACTCACTCTGAGTTCTCAAAAAGGGTTTCTTCACCCCGGGAAGTTAATTAAATACCATTTGGAGGCATTTAATGTTCGAGCAAAAACGGCTGATTTTCGACAAAAGAGATAACACCCCCCCATTACGTCATGCTTCAGAAATGTGGAAAATGGTCCGTTTTCAAATGTTTTATTTTTGAACGTCAGTTCACATTTGTAGGTGGATCATCAGTGTTAGAGCTAAAATTAGCATGTTTAAAGTGATTTTCATGCTTCCAGGGGCTCGGGAAGTTAATTAAATACCATTTGGAGGCATTTAATGTTCGAGCAAAAACGGCTGATTTTCGACAAAAGAGATAACACCCCCCCATTACGTCATGCTTCAGAAATGTGGAAAATGGTCCGTTTTCAAATGTTTTATTTTTGAACGTCAGTTCACATTTGTAGGTGGATCATCAGTGTTAGAGCTAAAATTAGCATGTTTAAAGTGATTTTCATGCTTCCAGGGGCCCAAAACACAAGATTTATGGAATGGTTAAAAGTGCATGAAAATGGCCAATTTACTCACTCTGAGTTCTCAAAAAGGGTTTCTTCACCCCGGGAAGTTAATTAAATACCATTTGGAGGCATTTAATGTTCGAGCAAAAACGGCTGATTTTCGACAAAAGAGATAACACCCCCCCATTACGTCATGCTTCAGAAATGTGGAAAATGGTCCGTTTTCAAATGTTTTATTTTTGAACGTCAGTTCACATTTGTAGGTGGATCATCAGTGTTAGAGCTAAAATTAGCATGTTTAAAGTGATTTTCATGCTTCCAGGGGCTCGGGAAGTTAATTAAATACCATTTGGAGGCATTTAATGTTCGAGCAAAAACGGCTGATTTTCGACAAAAGAGATAACACCCCCCCATTACGTCATGCTTCAGAAATGTGGAAAATGGTCCGTTTTCAAATGTTTTATTTTTGAACGTCAGTTCACATTTGTAGGTGGATCATCAGTGTTAGAGCTAAAATTAGCATGTTTAAAGTGATTTTCATGCTTCCAGGGGCTCAGGAAGTTAATTAAATACCATTTGGAGGCATTTAATGTTCGAGCAAAAACGGCTGATTTTCGACAAAAGAGATAACACCCCCCCATTACGTCATGCTTCAGAAATGTGGAAAATGGTCCGTTTTCAAATGTTTTATTTTTGAACGTCAGTTCACATTTGTAGGTGGATCATCAGTGTTAGAGCTAAAATTAGCATGTTTAAAGTGATTTTCATGCTTCCAGGGGCCCAAAACACAAGATTTATGGAATGGTTAAAAGTGCATGAAAATGGCCAATTTACTCACTCTGAGTTCTCAAAAAGGGTTTCTTCACCCCGGGAAGTTAATTAAATACCATTTGGAGGCATTTAATGTTCGAGCAAAAACGGTTGATTTTCGACAAAAGAGATAACACCCCCCCATTACGTCATGCTTCAGAAATGTGGAAAATGGTCCGTTTTCAAAAGTTTTATTTTTGAACGTCAGTTCACATTTGTAGGTGGATCATCAGTGTTAGAGCTAAAATTAGCATGTTTAAATTGATTTTCATGCTTCCAGGGGCTCGGGAAGTTAATTAAATACCATTTGGAGGCATTTAATGTTCGAGCAAAAACGGCTGATTTTCGACAAAAGAGATAACACCCCCCCATTACGTCATGCTTCAGAAATGTGGAAAATGGTCCGTTTTCAAATGTTTTATTTTTGAACGTCAGTTCACATTTGTAGGTGGATCATCAGTGTTAGAGCTAATATTAGCATGTTTAAAGTGATTTTCATGCTTCCAGGGGCCCAAAACACAAGATTTATGGAATGGTTAAAAGTGCATGAAAATGGCCAATTTACTCACTCTGAGTTCTCAAAAAGGGTTTCTTCACCCCGGGAAGTTAATTAAATACCATTTGGAGGCATTTAATGTTCGAGCAAAAACGGCTGATTTTCGACAAAAGAGATAACACCCCCCCATTACGTCATGCTTCAGAAATGTGGAAAATGGTCCGTTTTCAAATGTTTTATTTTTGAACGTCAGTTCACATTTGTAGGTGGATCATCAGTGTTAGAGCTAAAATTAGCATGTTTAAAGTGATTTTCATGCTTCCAGGGGCCCAAAACACAAGATTTATGGAATGGTTAAAAGTGCATGAAAATGGCCAATTTACTCACTCTGAGTTCTCAAAAAGGGTTTCTTCACCCCGGGAAGTTAATTAAATACCATTTGGAGGCATTTAATGTTCGAGCAAAAACGGCTGATTTTCGACAAAAGAGATAACACCCCCCCATTACGTCATGCTTCAGAAATGTGGAAAATGGTCCGTTTTCAAATGTTTTATTTTTGAACGTCAGTTCACATTTGTAGGTGGATCATCAGTGTTAGAGCTAAAATTAGCATGTTTAAAGTGATTTTCATGCTTCCAGGGGCTCGGGAAGTTAATTAAATACCATTTGGAGGCATTTAATGTTCGAGCAAAAACGGCTGATTTTCGACAAAAGAGATAACACCCCCCCATTACGTCATGCTTCAGAAATGTGGAAAATGGTCCGTTTTCAAATGTTTTATTTTTGAACGTCAGTTCACATTTGTAGGTGGATCATCAGTGTTAGAGCTAAAATTAGCATGTTTAAAGTGATTTTCATGCTTCCAGGGGCTCGGGAAGTTAATTAAATACCATTTGGAGGCATTTAATGTTCGAGCAAAAACGGCTGATTTTCGACAAAAGAGATAACACCCCCCCATTACGTCATGCTTCAGAAATGTGGAAAATGGTCCGTTTTCAAATGTTTTATTTTTGAACGTCAGTTCACATTTGTAGGTGGATCATCAGTGTTAGAGCTAAAATTAGCATGTTTAAAGTGATTTTCATGCTTCCAGGGGCTCGGGAAGTTAATTAAATACCATTTGGAGGCATTTAATGTTCGAGCAAAAACGGCTGATTTTCGACAAAAGAGATAACACCCCCCCATTACGTCATGCTTCAGAAATGTGGAAAATGGTCCGTTTTCAAATGTTTTATTTTTGAACGTCAGTTCACATTTGTAGGTGGATCATCAGTGTTAGAGCTAAAATTAGCATGTTTAAAGTGATTTTCATGCTTCCAGGGGCCCAAAACACAAGATTTATGGAATGGTTAAAAGTGCATGAAAATGGCCAATTTACTCACTCTGAGTTCTCAAAAAGGGTTTCTTCACCCCGGGAAGTTAATTAAATACCATTTGGAGGCATTTAATGTTCGAGCAAAAACGGCTGATTTTCGACAAAAGAGATAACACCCCCCCATTACGTCATGCTTCAGAAATGTGGAAAATGGTCCGTTTTCAAATGTTTTATTTTTGAACGTCAGTTCACATTTGTAGGTGGATCATCAGTGTTAGAGCTAAAATTAGCATGTTTAAAGTGATTTTCATGCTTCCAGGGGCCCAAAAACACAAGATTTATGGAATGGTTAAAAGTGCATGAAAATGGCCAATTTACTCACTCTGAGTTCTCAAAAAGGGTTTCTTCACCCCGGGAAGTTAATTAAATACCATTTGGAGGCATTTAATGTTCGAGCAAAAACGGCTGATTTTCGACAAAAGAGATAACACCCCCCCATTACGTCATGCTTCAGAAATGTGGAAAATGGTCCGTTTTCAAATGTTTTATTTTTGAACGTCAGTTCACATTTGTAGGTGGATCATCAGTGTTAATGCTAAAATTAGCATGTTTAAAGTGATTTTCATGCTTCTAGGGGCTCAGGAAGTTAATTAAATACCATTTGGAGGCATTTAATGTTCGAGCAAAAACGGCTGATTTTCGACAAAAGAGATAACACCCCCCCATTACGTCATGCTTCAGAAATGTGGAAAATGGTCCGTTTTCAAATGTTTTATTTTTGAACGTCAGTTCACATTTGTAGGTGGATCATCAGTGTTAGAGCTAAAATTAGCATGTTTAAAGTGATTTTCATGCTTCCAGGGGCCCAAAACACAAGATTTATGGAATGGTTAAAAGTGCATGAAAATGGCCAATTTACTCACTCTGAGTTCTCAAAAAGGGTTTCTTCACCCCGGGAAGTTAATTAAATACCATTTGGAGGCATTTAATGTTCGAGCAAAAACGGCTGATTTTCGACAAAAGAGATAACACCCCCCCATTACGTCATGCTTCAGAAATGTGGAAAATGGTCCGTTTTCAAATGTTTTATTTTTGAACGTCAGTTCACATTTGTAGGTGGATCATCAGTGTTAGAGCTAAAATTAGCATGTTTAAAGTGATTTTCATGCTTCCAGGGGCTCGGGAAGTTAATTAAATACCATTTGGAGGCATTTAATGTTCGAGCAAAAACGGCTGATTTTCGACAAAAGAGATAACACCCCCCCATTACGTCATGCTTCAGAAATGTGGAAAATGGTCCGTTTTCAAATGTTTTATTTTTGAACGTCAGTTCACATTTGTAGGTGGATCATCAGTGTTAGAGCTAAAATTAGCATGTTTAAAGTGATTTTTATGCTTCCAGGGGCTCGGGAAGTTAATTAAATACCATTTGGAGGCATTTAATGTTCGAGCAAAAACGGCTGATTTTCGACAAAAGAGATAACACCCCCCCATTACGTCATGCTTCAGAAATGTGGAAAATGGTCCGTTTTCAAATGTTTTATTTTTGAACGTCAGTTCACATTTGTAGGTGGATCATCAGTGTTAGAGCTAAAATTAGCATGTTTAAAGTGATTTTCATGCTTCCAGGGGCTCGGGAAGTTAATTAAATACCATTTGGAGGCATTTAATGTTCGAGCAAAAACGGCTGATTTTCGACAAAAGAGATAACACCCCCCCCATTACGTCATGCTTCAGAAATGTGGAAAATGGTCCGTTTTCAAATGTTTTATTTTTGAACGTCAGTTCACATTTGTAGGTGGATCATCAGTGTTAGAGCTAAAATTAGCATGTTTAAAGTGATTTTCATGCTTCCAGGGGCTCGGGAAGTTAATTAAATACCATTTGGAGGCATTTAATGTTCGAGCAAAAACGGCTGATTTTCGACAAAAGAGATAACACCCCCCCATTACGTCATGCTTCAGAAATGTGGAAAATGGTCCGTTTTCAAATGTTTTTTTTTTGAACGTCAGTTCACATTTGTAGGTGGATCATCAGTGTTAGAGCTAAAATTAGCATGTTTAAAGTGATTTTCATGCTTCCAGGGGCTCGGGAAGTTAATTAAATACCATTTGGAGGCATTTAATGTTCGAGCAAAAACGGCTGATTTTTGACAAAAGAGATAACACCCCCCCCATTACGTCATGCTTCAGAAATGTGGAAAATGGTCCGTTTTCAAATGTTTTATTTTTGAACGTCAGTTCACATTTGTAGGTGGATCATCAGTGTTAGAGCTAAAATTAGCATGTTTAAAGTGATTTTCATGCTTCCAGGGGCTCGGGAAGTTAATTAAATACCATTTGGAGGCATTTAATGTTCGAGCAAAAACGGCTGATTTTCGACAAAAGAGATAACACCCCCCCATTACGTCATGCTTCAGAAATGTGAAAAATGGTCCGTTTTCAAATGTTTTATTTTTGAACGTCAGTTCACATTTGTAGGTGGATCATCAGTGTTAGAGCTAAAATTAGCATGTTTAAAGTGATTTTCATGCTTCCAGGGGCCCAAAACACAAGATTTATGGAATGGTTAAAAGTGCATGAAAATGGCCAATTTACTCACTCTGAGTTCTCAAAAAGGGTTTCTTCACCCCGGGAAGTTAATTAAATACCATTTGGAGGCATTTAATGTTCGAGCAAAAACGGCTGATTTTCGACAAAAGAGATAACACCCCCCCATTACGTCATGCTTCAGAAATGTGGAAAATGGTCCGTTTTCAAATGTTTTATTTTTGAACGTCAGTTCACATTTGTAGGTGGATCATCAGTGTTAGAGCTAAAATTAGCATGTTTAAAGTGATTTTCATGCTTCCAGGGGCTCGGGAAGTTAATTAAATACCATTTGGAGGCATTTAATGTTCGAGCAAAAACGGCTGATTTTCGACAAAAGAGATAACACCCCCCCATTACGTCATGCTTCAGAAATGTGGAAAATGGTCCGTTTTCAAATGTTTTATTTTTGAACGTCAGTTCACATTTGTAGGTGGATCATCAGTGTTAGAGCTAAAATTAGCATGTTTAAAGTGATTTTTATGCTTCCAGGGGCTCGGGAAGTTAATTAAATACCATTTGGAGGCATTTAATGTTCGAGCAAAAACGGCTGATTTTCGACAAAAGAGATAACACCCCCCCATTACGTCATGCTTCAGAAATGTGGAAAATGGTCCGTTTTCAAATGTTTTATTTTTGAACGTCAGTTCACATTTGTAGGTGGATCATCAGTGTTAGAGCTAAAATTAGCATGTTTAAAGTGATTTTCATGCTTCCAGGGGCTCGGGAAGTTAATTAAATACCATTTGGAGGCATTTAATGTTCGAGCAAAAACGGCTGATTTTCGACAAAAGAGATAACACCCCCCCCATTACGTCATGCTTCAGAAATGTGGAAAATGGTCCGTTTTCAAATGTTTTATTTTTGAACGTCAGTTCACATTTGTAGGTGGATCATCAGTGTTAGAGCTAAAATTAGCATGTTTAAAGTGATTTTCATGCTTCCAGGGGCTCGGGAAGTTAATTAAATACCATTTGGAGGCATTTAATGTTCGAGCAAAAACGGCTGATTTTCGACAAAAGAGATAACACCCCCCCATTACGTCATGCTTCAGAAATGTGGAAAATGGTCCGTTTTCAAATGTTTTTTTTTTGAACGTCAGTTCACATTTGTAGGTGGATCATCAGTGTTAGAGCTAAAATTAGCATGTTTAAAGTGATTTTCATGCTTCCAGGGGCTCGGGAAGTTAATTAAATACCATTTGGAGGCATTTAATGTTCGAGCAAAAACGGCTGATTTTGACAAAAGAGATAACACCCCCCCATTACGTCATGCTTCAGAAATGTGGAAAATGGTCCGTTTTCAAATGTTTTATTTTTGAACGTCAGTTCACATTTGTAGGTGGATCATCAGTGTTAGAGCTAAAATTAGCATGTTTAAAGTGATTTTCATGCTTCCAGGGCTCGGGAAGTTAATTAAATACCATTTGGAGGCATTTAATGTTCGAGCAAAAACGGCTGATTTTCGACAAAAGAGATAACACCCCCCCATTACGTCATGCTTCAGAAATGTGAAAAATGGTCCGTTTTCAAATGTTTTATTTTTGAACGTCAGTTCACATTTGTAGGTGGATCATCAGTGTTAGAGCTAAAATTAGCATGTTTAAAGTGATTTTCATGCTTCCAGGGGCTCGGGAAGTTAATTAAATACCATTTGGAGGCATTTAATGTTCGAGCAAAAACGGCTGATTTTCGACAAAAGAGATAACACCCCCCATTACGTCATGCTTCAGAAATGTGGAAAATGGTCCGTTTTCAAATGTTTTATTTTTGAACGTCAGTTCACATTTGTAGGTGGATCATCAGTGTTAGAGCTAAAATTAGCATGTTTAAAGTGATTTTCATGCTTCCAGGGGCTCGGGAAGTTAATTAAATACCATTTGGAGGCATTTAATGTTCGAGCAAAAACGGCTGATTTTCGACAAAAGAGCTAACACCCCCCCATTACGTCATGCTTCAGAAATGTGGAAAATGGTCCGTTTTCAAATGTTTTATTTTTGAACGTCAGTTCACATTTGTAGGTGGATCATCAGTGTTAGAGCTAAAATTAGCATGTTTAAAGTGATTTTCATGCTTCCAGGGGCTCGGGGAAGTTAATTAAATACCATTTGGAGGCATTTAATGTTCGAGCAAAAACGGCTGATTTTCGACAAAAGAGATAACACCCCCCCATTACGTCATGCTTCAGAAATGTGGAAAATGGTCCGTTTTCAAATGTTTTATTTTTGAACGTCAGTTAACATTTGTAGGTGGATCATCAGTGTTTAGAGCTAAAATTAGCATGTTTAAAGTGATTTTCATGCTTCCAGGGGCAAAAACACAAGATTTATGGAATGGTTAAAAGTGCATGAAAATGGCCAATTTACTCACTCTGAGTTCTCAAAAAGGGTTTCTTCACCCGGGAAGTTAATTAAATACCATTTGGAGGCATTTAATGTTCGAGCAAAAACGGCTGATTTTCGACAAAAGAGATAACACCCCCCATTACGTCATGCTTCAGAAATGTGGAAAATGGTCCGTTTTCAAATGTTTTATTTTTGAACGTCAGTTCACATTTGTAGGTGGATCATCAGTGTTAGAGCTAAAATTAGCATGTTTAAAGTGATTTTCATGCTTCCAGGGGCTCGGGAAGTTAATTAAATACCATTTGGAGGCATTTAATGTTCGAGCAAAAACGGCTGATTTTCGACAAAAGAGATAACACCCCCCAATTACGTCATGCTTCAGAAATGTGGAAAATGGTCCGTTTTCAAATGTTTTATTTTTGAACGTCAGTTCACATTTGTAGGTGGATCATCAGTGTTAGAGCTAAAATTAGCATGTTTAAAGTGATTTTCATGCTTCCAGGGGCTCGGGAAGTTAATTAAATACCATTTGGAGGCATTTAATGTTAGAGCAAAAACGGCTGATTTTCGACAAAAGAGATAACACCCCCCCATTACGTCATGCTTCAGAAATGTGGAAAATGGTCCGTTTTCAAATGTTTTATTTTTGAACGTCAGTTCACATTTGTAGGTGGATCATCAGTGTTAGAGCTAAAAATTAGCATGTTTAAAGTGATTTTCATGCTTCCAGGGGCTCGGGAAGTTAATTAAATACCATTTGGAGGCATTTAATGTTCGAGCAAAAACGGCTGATTTTCGACAAAAGAGATAACACCCCCCCCATTACGTCATGCTTCAGAAATGTGGAAAATGGTCCGTTTTCAAATGTTTTATTTTTGAACGTCAGTTCACATTTTGTAGGTGGATCATCAGTGTTAGAGCTAAAATTAGCATGTTTAAAGTGATTTTCATGCTTCCAGGGGCCCAAAACACAAGATTTATGGAATGGTTAAAAGTGCATGAAAATGGCCAATTTACTCACTCTGAGTTCTCAAAAAGGGTTTCTTCACCCCGGGAAGTTAATTAAATACCATTTGGAGGCATTTAATGTTCGAGCAAAAACGGCTGATTTTCGACAAAAGAGATAACACCCCCCCATTACGTCATGCTTCAGAAATGTGGAAAATGGTCCGTTTTCAAATGTTTTATTTTGAACGTCAGTTCACATTTGTAGGTGGA
The DNA here is from genome assembly GCF_964263255.1 of Lissotriton vulgaris. Classification (NCBI taxonomy): domain Eukaryota; kingdom Metazoa; phylum Chordata; class Amphibia; order Caudata; family Salamandridae; genus Lissotriton; species Lissotriton vulgaris. The sequence continues at coordinate 110 of NW_028240665.1, read as the reverse complement.
TCATCAGTGTTAGAGCTAAAATTAGCATGTTTAAAGTGATTTTCATGCTTCCAGGGGCCCAAAACACAAGATTTATGGAATGGTTAAAAGTGCATGAAAATGGCCAATTT